>NW_024751660.1:153042-186766 GCF_018991925.1 Homarus americanus
ATCAGTATGCTTCGTTCGGTTACGTATTGCTTACACTGAGCAACCTCTACCATCATACACTAACAGCCTGCACTACCATCCTACACTAACAACCTGCACCTACCACCATCCCTACACTAACAACCTACACTACCACCATCCTCACTGAACAACCTACACACCACCATCCTACACTGAACAACCTACACTACCACCATCCTACACTGAACAACCTACACTACCACCATCCTACACTGACAGCCTACACTACCACCATCCACACTGAACAACCTACACTACCACCATCCTACACTGAACAACCTACACTACCACCATCCTACACTAACAACCTACACACTACCACCATCCTACACTGACAACCTCACTACCACCATCCCTACGCTGACAACCTCACACTCACCATCCCTACACCTGAGACAACCTGCCACCACCGTCCTGCACTGACAGCCTACCTACCACCATCCTGCCACTGAACAGCCTACACCACCATCCTACACTGAGCAACCTACACACTACCACCATCCTCACACTGAACAAGCCTACACTACCACCATCCCACACTGAACAACCTGCACCACCACCATCCTACACTAACAACCTACACTACCACCATCACACGACAACCTACACTACCACCATCCTACACTGAACAACCACACTACCACCATCCTACACCTAACAACCTGCACTACCACCATCCTACACTAACAACAACCACTACCACCATCCTACACTGACAACCCTACCCTACCACCATCTACACTGAACAACCTACACCACCACTATCCTGCACCATCCTGCACCACCACACCATCCCTACTGACAACCTACACTACACCACCATCCCTACACTGAACAACCTACACTACCACCATCCACCACTGAACAACCTGCACCACCACCATCACCGCTAACAACCTACACACACCATCCCACTGACAACCTACACTACCACCATCCTACACTGACAACCTACACTACCACCATCCCTACACTGACAACTTACACCACCATCTACACTGACAACCTACACTACCATCCTACGTGACCTACTACCACCATCCTGCCTGAACAACCTGCACTACCTGCATCCTACACTGAACAACCTACACTACCACCATCCTACACTAACAACCTGCACTACCATCACCACACTGAACAACCTACACTACCACCATCACTGTCAACCTACACTACCACCATCTACACTGAACAACCTACACTACCACCCATCCCACGCTGAACAACCTACACTACCAGCATCCTACACTGACAACCTGCACTACCACCCATCCCACTGGCAACCTACACCACCATCCCTACACTGAACAACCTACACTACCCCATCCTACACTAACAACCTGCACTACCACCATCCTACACTGAGACAACCTACACTACCACCATCACACTGAACAACCTACACTACCACCATCCTACACTGACAACCTACACTACCACCATCCTACACTGAACAACCTCACACCACCACCATCCTACACTAACCCAACCTGCACTACCACCATCCTACACTGACAGTTTTGGTGTTTGTGGGTTTTGACAACCTACCTACCATCCTACACTGACATCTTTTATGGTATTTTGGTTTCATTGGTTTCAGGTGCAGAATACAGGCCCATGTCTCAGTGTTATTCACACACACACATGAAATACCTCTCTCTCTCTCTCTCTCTCTCTCTCTCTCTCTCTCTCTCTCTCTCTCTCTCTCTCTCTCTCTCTTTCTCTCTCTCTCTCCTCTCTCTCCTCTCTCTATAAGCACTGAAATACCTCTCTCTCTCTCTCTCTCTCCTCTCTCACACACACACAGATTAAGACTCATCAGGAACATGGTAGGGAGCCGACAAATGCGACAGAAACTCCGTAAAAGAATTTATCTTTCTTTGTAGGTTGGCCACAGGAACTAATGAAGGGCCTCTTACTCACGTATATCCCCCTCCCCGAGCAGCAGCCAGCAGGCTTATTCCACAGAAGCACCAGCGATACAGAGTGTGATCACCCATGTACACCGAACGTTTCCAGCCCCAAAGGGATTTGGTCCGGGGACGTTTTCTATCACAACTTCTTACTATTATACGTTTCTCCCCCTGGCTTCTTACTATTAAAACGTTTCTATCCACAGCTTCTTCTTACTATTAACGTTTCTATCGCTTCTTACTATTAAACGTTTCTATCAGCTTCTTACTATTAAACGTTTCTATCTGAGTTCTTACTATTGGCGTTTCTATCCACAACTTCTTGCAGTAACGTCTTCAACCCTTAGTCTTTATATATTGTTTCGTATAAACGTTTTGCAGAGACGTTTACATAATGCTCCTACGGTACTTTGATACCTCAGCAACAAACGGTTTTAGAGACGTTTTACTCATTACGCTCTACAGTACTACGATGCCTCGATAATGACGTTTTACTGCCAGACGGTTTACACCCATTACGCTCCTACAGTACTTTACGATACACCTCGTGGCCGACGTTTTGCCAGGAACGCGTTTACACCCGCAACGGCTCCTACATTGTTTACGATACCTCAGTGACAAACGTTTAACCCAGAGGCGTTTACACCCATTACGCTCCTACAGTACTTTTACGTGCCTCGGCCAACAAACGTTTCACCCTGGTGTTTGGTAGTCTTGGCCTGATCAGGGGAAGATGAAAACGTTTTTAACCAAAAGATGTTTTTAGTGATGGGACTTTACAATTGCTATATGTCACCAGTTCAGTATGTTGCCGGTCAAGACGGTTTCGCGCTGGCCTGGCACAGCACAGCACAGGCCAAAACAATAGCCATCGTTACCCGCTTCTGGAAACGCATCAACCTGGTTTAAATGAAGATTAGTATTGCTTTTTTCTTTAAGGTCTGCAAATTCACAATCACCAACCTATGTTGACACTACAGAAGCTGAACCATTGGGGTGGTTAAATCAGTGTTTCAGTGAATAACCGACCGCCGATATCTGCGCCGTCATCTATCATCATCATCATCCATTATCAGCCCCCCAGCATGCAGTACACACCCGTCCTATCTCTCCCTCATTATGCTGCTGTCTCGCCGTGTGTGTGTGTGTGTGTGTGTGTGTGTGTGCGTGCGTGTGTGTGTGTGTGTGTGTGTGTGTGTGTGTGTGTGTGTGTGTGTGTGTGTGTGTGTGTATACATACCCAGTTTTATTATCCAACTTTTTGCACTACCGTTAAGCACTTTCCTAATTCAGGTTGGGTTGGGTTGGGTTAAGTTAGGTTAGGTTCTGCGGCAAAACTGGTTGGGTGTTATTGTTGATATTGACTGAGGGCGTGGCAGGTGTTAGTCTATGAATAATAACTGGTGCGATATCTGCAGCCACCTCCAGGTACTACCACCACCACCCAGTACTTCATCACCCAGTACTACCATCACCACTTGAGTACTACCATCATCGCCGGAAATTACTACCACCACCACCACCCAGGTACTACCACCACCACCCAGAGTAGTACCACCACCACCACCAGTGCCACCACCACCCAGGTGCCTACATCACCGGTACCACCATCACCACCAGGTATTACCATCACCGCCACCCAGAGTGCTACCATCATCGCAGGTACTACCACCACCACCAGAGTACTATATACACCCAGGTATTGCCATCACCACCGCAGGTGCTACCGCCACCAGGTGTTACATCACCCGTTGACCGCAGGTATTGCCATGTCACCGCAGGTACTCATGCCACCCAGGTGCTGCCACCACCACCAGAGTGTTACCATCACCACCGCAGTGTCTACCACCACCACCCAGGTGCCTACCACCACCACCCAGGTACTACCACCACCGCAGAGTGTTACCACCACCAGCCAGGTATTGCCGCCACCACCGGTGTTGACCCAGGGTGCTACCACCACCACCCAGGTGCTACCATCACCACCCAGGTGCTACCACCACCACCCAGGTGCCACCACCACCCAGGTGTTACCGTCACCACACCAGGTGCCACCACCACCGCAGTGCCTTTTAGCCACCTGCAGTAATTGCCCACCACCACCGCAGGTGCTACCACCACCGCCGCAGGGTACTACCACCACCACCAGGTACTGCCACCTGCCAGGTGCTACCACCACCGCAGGTATACCATCATCACCTAGGTACTACCATCATCTGAGTGCTACCACCACCACAGGTACTACTATCTCACCCAGGTACTGCCACCACCACCAGAATGACCACCACCACCTAGATTGCTACCATCATCGCAGTGCTACCACCACGCAGAGTGCTACCACCACCACTACCCAGGTATTGCCATCACCGCCCAGATGTTACCATCATCACCAGGTGCTACTACCACCCAGGTATTGCCATCACCTGCAGAGTGCTACCATCATCACCAAGAGTTCTACTACCATCACCCAGAGTAGCTACCATCTCCGCAGGTACTACCATCATCACCCAGAATACCATCATCACCAGAGTACCCAACCACCACCGCAGAGTACTACCACCACCACCCAGAGTGCTACCACCACCGCAGTGCTACCACCACCACCACCCAGGTACCACCACCGCAGGTACTACCATCATCATCACCCGAAGGTGCTGCCACCACGGGGAAACACCATCACCGCAGAGTACTACCATCATCACCCAGAGTACTACTACCACCACCAGAGTACTACCATCACCACCCAGAGTACTACCATCATCACCCAGTACTACCACCACCACCCAGGCGTACCACCACCACCACCAGGTACTACCACCACCACCAGAGTACAACCACCACCACCTGAGGTACTACCACCACCCAGGTGCTACCACCACCGCAGGTGGTACTACCACCACCCAGAATTGCTACCATCATCGCAAGTGCTACCATCATCACCCAGAGTGCTACCATCATCGCAGGTACTACCATCACCACACCCAGGTGCGCTACCACCACCACCAGAGTACTACTACCACCACCGGAAGTACTACCACCACCACCCACCAGTACAACCACCACCACCTGAAGTGCTACCATCATCACCCAGGTACTACCACCGCAGAGTACTACCACCCACCACCCAGGTACCACCGCAGGTGCTACCACACCACAGTAGCCACCACCACCACCCAGAGTACTACCACCACCCAGAGTACTACCACCACCACCCAAGGTACTACCACCACCACCGGTATTGCCACCACCGCAGTGCTACCACCACCACCCAGGTGCTACCACCACCACCCAGGTACTACCCACCACCACCACCGGTGCTACACACCCAGGTGCCCGCCTACCACCACCGGGGTACTACCATCCGTCGCCCAAAGTACTACCACCATCACCCGGGTATACATCATCGCAAGTGCTACCATCATCCTTTGAAGTACTACCATCACCACCAGGTGCTACCACCTGCAAATTGCTACCATGCCGCCCCAAATTACTACCACCACACCACCACCAGGTACTGCCACCAGTGCTACCGTCATCACCCAGGTGCTGCCACCCAGGTACACCACCACCAGAGTACTACCACCACCACCAGTGCTACCACCGCAACCAAGTACTTTACTACCCACCACAGAGTGCTACCACCGCAGGTACTACCGCACGCGGGATATTACCATCGCCACCACCGGGTGCTACCACCCGCACCGGGTACTACCACCACCGCAGGTGCTACGCAGGTACTACCGACCACCCCAGGTATTACACCGCAGGTACTACCACCACCAGGTACTACCACCACCGCCAGAGTGTTGCCACCACCACCCAGTGTGCCACCACCACCAGAGTACACCACCACCAGAGTGTTGCCTGGTTTTACCACCGGGGTACTGCACAGGTGCTACCGCTGCCACCAGGTATTGCCATCACACCACCAGGTACTTGCCTGCAGGTACTACCACCACCACCCAGAGTATTACCATCCACCACCGCAGGTGCTACCACGCACCACCGGGGTACTACCACCACCAGCAGGTACTACCATGACCAAGTACTTACCATCTGCAACTCTCTCACCAAAGGGTTAACGTTCGCTGTCCATTATATCATCACCTCTTCAGTAAGTTAAGTCAGGATCAGATAATTTTTACGTCATTCGTATTTTCATCTCTCTTTCTCTCTCTCTCTCTCTCTCTCTCTCTCTCTCTCTCTCTCTCTCTCTCTCTCTCTCTCTCTCTCTCACGGTCTGGACATAGGTACATCAAAACACGTGGCTCTTTTGTTTGTAAAAGCCCTTTATATTTTTGAAATGGTGCATCCGCGCAGTGGTGGTCGCATGTATATAGCTGCTCTACTTAATGCGGCTTTAAGCAATTTGTGCAATTTTGTTGCCTCCAAACTGTTGGACGATAAAATATTTATATTTACACAAACAACCGCACACTCATGGCGAGCAACCTTCACAGCAATGTCGTTTGCAGGGCTAGTAGGCTTTTTTGAGCTTGTGTGGCAGCCCTGTGTTTGTTTACATTCGAAAGAAAACTCGCAATAGTAAACACACTGGAATCAGAATTAAACAAATATCTAAATGGATTTGGGAATGTTTGTATGAGGCCTGTATGGAGTGGTAGGGGACTGTGCCTGGGCTATGTGACGGGCCCCTGTAAGCAGCAGTGAGTTAAGAGGACTGTATCTTAGGTATGACAGGCCCTGTGACTTGCAGTAGTGAAGGGGACTCCTGGGCCTGTTGACGAGCCTGTCGCATTAGTGAAGGGGACTGTGCCTGAAGCTATTGACGAGCCCTGTAAGCACTTAGTAGTGAAGGGGGCTGTGTACTGAGCTATATGACGAGCCCCTGTAAACGCAGTGGTGACTGTACGTGATTCTTGCCTAAGCTGAACATTTTTTGCATAGTCTGTACATTCTAAATTATATAAAAAAATGTGCAACTTTGCTTTTTAATAATGTTTTAGAATATCCTGTTATCCTGCCTCAATACGGACTTTATGAATAAGTTTTAAACAGTTTTTAGTGGGTTTCTGTTATGTATTTTACAGCACTACAAGTAAGCGAGGTTGGTGGGAATGTGTGTTGGGGACTGTGTGTTTGGGACTGTGTGTTGGGGACTGTGTTGGGGACTACTGGGGAGACGTGTCTGTGTTTCAGGTGTAGTGGCTTGTTTTTGTTGTGTTAGTGTTGTGTGTGTGTGTGTGTGTATCACTGTTGTGTGTGTGTGTGTCGTGTTCTGTGTGTAGGAGGAAAGTGTTTTGTGTGTACATGTCAGCCTTTTTATCTTTGCGTGTCAGCGGTTTTGTGTGTGCGTGTCAACATTCTGCTGTACGTGTCTAGTGTTTTTTTGTGTTGCGTGTTCGTCTGTCACGGAACGGTGCCATCGGATCACATTAAGTGTTTCTGTAAAATGAAGCACTGAATGTAATACTGTACTTCGAAGATGATGAAAGTAAAACCAGAACAAGAATAAAATAATTAAGATATCCGTTACCTACTGTTTTTCCTCCATTTTACCCCTATTTCTTCTTTATCTCCTTCCACTATTCGTCACCGACTCTCTAACATCATCTGCGACCTGATATTCTGGGCAACTCCCCCTGTCCTGCCACGCCACCAAGCCATGTCTTATTATGGCCACTTCTGAAGCCTGATACAAACACTGTGTCTTGTTGACGAGGTATCAGGACCAAGCTGCTGTGGCTCCCCTCTAACGACCTCAGTAAACGCATGACAGTCGGTGCCAGCAGACAAGTGTAAACCAGACAAGTTGTCTGTCTATAATTTTGAGATGTCAACGTAAAACATGTTTATATGGAACAAGTAACAAGATCACTAAGATATCAGAATGTTTTTAACCATGATAGGTTGGGATATCTGTCAAGTACCTCTGGCAGTATGTTCCTCAAGCAGATGTGAACAAGACTAAATGTAGTGTGTGTGAACATATTATTTTTACTTCAACCTACTTCATAGACTTGTCCAAAAGTAAGACATGCAGGACAGTTCAAGCATACTGTTTGTGAAATGGCACAACACTTTTACCTGATGAAAATATAATTGATATATTAGGCTGCATCTGCATTCTACCTGAGGCTAAGTCAACTCCTCTGTTACAGAACTAAACAAACTATGCACTGGAAATACTCAGTAATATTCAGCCACAATAACCTGACCACTGGGGTCTGATAAACACCCGCTGTGACCTTCAATCTGTAATACTGTTTGCATTGCCGCTCACAGGATGAGAATGAGGAGCACGATAAACATGCGCAAATTCAGCGCATTTGGTTTCCACCACCGCACAACGTACCACGCCATACGAAATCACACCACGCAACACCACACACACACCACGCCACACTACTCCACACCACGATACTGATAGTGTGGCCAATCAATAAACCACAACATAAGCATTCTGAGTGTGGCCTCTCCTACCTCCCCTCCCTCACATCACAAGGAAAGTGACCACATTATTCCGTTTCTCCCCTCCCCTTATCTCCCCTCACCAGTCTCCTTCTCCTCACTCTTCCTCTACCGTCTCCTCCTCCTCCCCCTGCCTCCCTCTTCCTAACAAGGGGTTTTCAAGGGGCGGAATCAACCATCCACAAACCAACTCTGGGGTAAAAAATGGCATATTTAATAAATTTTAACAAATAATAAACATCAAATCTATATATTTATTTAACATTTAAGAGTAAGAGTTAACATTACAGGTTTTTTTACCCATTACTCCAGAAGACTTTTGTTAAATATAATGCTAATGGCTCATGAAGAAAAGTTTGTTTGAAGAAGTAAACTAATCACTTGACTGGCACCCACAATGCGAGAGTGCCATTACCAAGCCAAGAACTCCTGAGTGCCACAAACAGCCGGGCCGTAAGCCGTCGACTTTATAATCTCTCTTCAGAACTCTCCCTCATGAGTGGTGGAGCAGGTCAGTATATAGGCCACCCAGTTAATACAAATGACCTCTCACCTGTGGCTTTGTGTTAATATAATCAACATTTTTCTATACCGTTGTTTGTATCTCATTCTGAAACTTTTTACCTTTTCTAAAATAAACTTATCATTTTGCTAAGCGTCTTCAATCTAAGTGACTTTAATCACTAAAACAATCATGAACCTAAAAATCGTATCATCATCATTTTCCCAGGTTCTGTTTGCAGGACTTTTATGATATTGCACACTGCAGAAGCGTTCCTTTGGCGACAACATCAAGCAACATCACAATACCTGCACAGAAAAATTCACACAATGACGCCTTCAAGTCCACCTCGAGGTGAGAGAAATAACTTTACCATGTGAATCTCCACAACACCCAAGGCTGATAACCTTCCTGTTACCAACTCTGGGGGCTTGTGGTGTTTGGTATAGGTGCCGTAGACAATATACATAAGAGGTGGAGCAATATGTGAACACAACTGAACAAACACACACACACACACACACACGATGAACTAATAATCTGAAAACAAAATGAACACAGATAATTGAACCAGACAGATGAACAATAATGAACATACTGCGTCGACATCAAACAAAATTATAAAACGAATGAGAAAAAAATTAAAATACTAAAATAAATAAATAAATAAAAAATTACTTACCCCCAAAATTAAAAACAGACCACAAAGACGCGTTAAGTTGGCGTGAAATTAACTTTAAGGAAGCAACATTACCTACGCGACCTGTGACTAAAGTGTAAAGCAATACTCCAGGGATTGACAAGGTCTGGGTGAGTCTGTGCAGGAAGAGAGTAATGGAAAAGACTCGTACAAACCGCCACATGGTTCAGGAACACCTCAACTACATTACGTTGTTTATAGGAGACAAGACAAGTATTTCAAACTTCATTATATCGTCCCAGAGAAACAAGATGTTATTATGTCCTGGAAGCAGAAAGTTGGTGTTAACTTGATTTACTTTACGTGAGTGGATTATTGAGATTAGACTGGGCGGCCATGGTGAAAGACATTACGATTTTATGAGCATAAAGAAACACTTCTCTTTTTGGGAAACCGACTTACGCTTACCAATACTCGGCTTCTGCCAATGTCACCGGCTGTGTTTCCCAATATGCTCGGCTGTGCTTCTGCAATAGCTCGTCTTCTACCACCAATACTCGGCTGTCTTCACTCTGCCAATAACTCGGCATGTTTCCTCTCTGCAATAACTCGGCTGTCTTCCTCACCGTAACTCGGCTCATGTTTTCCTCTACCAATAACTCGGCTGTCTTCCTCTACCAATACTCGGCTGTTTCCTCTACCAATAACTCGGCTGTTTTCCTCTACCAATAACTCGGCTGTCTTCTCCTCAATAACTCCTGTTTCCTTTTCACTCTGCAATAACTCGGCTGTCTTCCTCTACCAATAACTCGGCTGTCTTCCTCTACCAATAACTCGGCTTACTCTACCAATAACTCGGCTGTCTTCCTCTACCAATAACTCGGCTCTTCCTCTACCAATAAGCTCAGCTGTCTTCCTCTCCAATAACTCGGCTGTCTTCCTCCTCTAATCACCAGCTGTCTTCCTCTACCAATAACTCGGCTGTCTTCCTCTACCAATAACTCGGCTGTCTTCCTCTACCAATAACTCGGCTGTCTTCTCCTACCAATAACTCGGCTGTCTTCCTCTACCAATAACTCAGCTGTCTTTCTCTACCAATAACTCGCTGTCTTCTCTCTACCAATAACTCGGCTGTCTGCATCTACCATATACAACACTATTCAATTGACAAACACACTTGCTTCAAAAGTATCTATACGATTTATGCGAGACAATATAATGACGAAGGATTTGACATTCTTGGAGTGTTCATTTTGCAACTCATCGACCCCCCTCCCGTGAAGATACTTTTTGGTGCGGTACATCACAACATTGCTGGCTTTCAATTGTGTTTTCCATTCTTACATTACCAGGAACTGTGACTCCTTACTAATCACAGCAGTCAATCACATAGTCAATATAAAGAATCCCTTTACCTTAAAAATCCTACAAATATAGTCTTAGTTCAGGATTACAAAGATACGTTTGTTTTCATTTGGTATTGAACTGGTATTAGGATAAATTAGTCTCTCTAGAGTCTTCTAATAATACTCGGACTTAAAAACAACTTAATATTCTCCTGTAGCAGTTCGATAAGTCTTTACATCACTATTTACAAGTACAATACGAGTATAAGCCTGGAAACAAACCGTATGACTCCTGCCGTTCTGCACCATCACAATACTAACGGGACAAAAAGTCGACCAACAATCAAAGGCCCGGCAGAGAAAATCTCCATATTCCGGCAGGAGTATTTTTTTGTTTTGTCATACAATAACCATCAGTGTATGCCCGCATCCCCTCAACCACGCCTCCCCTCTTCCTCTCAACCACGCCTCCTCCTCTTTCCTCTCAACCACGCTCCCCCTCTTCCCTCAACCACGCCTTTCCTCTTCCCCTCAACCACGCCTCCTCCTCTTCCCCTCAACCACGTCTCCTCTCTTCCCTCAACCACGCTCTCCTCCTCTTCCTCTCAACCACGCCTCCTCCTCTTCCTCTCAACACGCCTCCTCCTCTTCCTCTCAACCGCCTCCTCCTCTTCCTCTCAACCACGCCTCCTCCTCTTCCTCTCAACCACGCCTCCTCTCTCTTCTCCAACCACGCCTCCTCCTCTTCCTCTCAACCGCCCTCCCCTTCAACTTGCATCTTCTTCTCCTCCCTCAATCACACGTCCTTCTCCCTAAACCACACTTCCTCCCTCAACCACATCTCCCCCAATCTCCCGGCACCTCCCCTAGTGGCTATATCCATTTATTTCTCTTACCCCTTCCTTCCTCAATTCCGGGCTGTACGTAGCCCAGAGGGCAAGAACTGCCCCCGTCCGTCTCCTCACCCTCCCCCGACCCTAACCCCCCTTCACTCTCTACATCACCACACACGACCTCTACTAACTAGCGCCACAGCCCAGGGACTCCCGGGCTCAGCTGTGTCAACATGAGCGTGTGGCCACCGTGAGTCAGGCGGCGGGGCTGTGAGGGTCCTTTGCCACAGCCGCTGGGTTTATGCTACAGGAAGTGACACGGATCACGCTACTGTGAGTAGTGCCACACACAACCCACTGAATTACGATACGTGCAGTGCCACGCTGGATCACGCGAACTCTAAGTGCCACACATCCCACGCCCGTGAGTCGCACTACAAAAATAGCACGTTGGTCACACTATAACAAATGCCATGGGTGTGGATCACTATAACAAAGTGCCATGGGTGGATCACTATACAACAAGTGCCATGGGTGGATCACTATACAAGTGCCATGGGTGGATCACTGTACAACAAGTGCCATGGGTGGATCACTATACAACAAGTGCCATGGGTGGATCACTACTTAACACGTGCCATGGGTGGATCACTATGCAACAAGTGCCATGGGTGGATCACTATACAAGTGCTATGGGTGGATCAGCTGTACCAAGTGCCATGGGTGGATCACTATACAACAAGTGCCATGGGTGGATCACTATACAACAAATGCCATGGATCACTATACAACACGTGCCATGGGTGGATCACTGTACAACAAGTGCCATGGGTGGATCACTATACAACAAGTGCTATGGGTGGATCACTATACAACAAGTGCCATGGGTGGATCACTATACAACAATGCCATGGGTGGATCCTATACAACACTGCATGGGTGGATCACTGTACAACAAATGCCATGGGAGGATCACTGTACAACAAGTGCCATGGGTGGATCACTACAACAAGTGCCATGGGTGGATCACTATACAACAAGTGCCATGGTGGATCACTATGCAACAAATGCCATGGGTGGATCACTATACAACACGTGCCATGGGTGGATCACTGTACAACAAGTGCCATGGGTGGATCACTATACAACAAGTGCCATGGGTGGATCACTATACAACAAGTGCCATGGGTGGATCACTATACAACAAATGCCATGGGTGGATCACTATACAACACGTGCCATGGGTGGATCACTGTACAACAAATGCCATGGGAGGATCACTGTACAACAAGTGCCATGGGTGGATCACAATACAACAAAAGCCATGGGTGGATCACTATACAACAAGTGCCATGGGTGGATCACTATACAACAAGTGCTGGGTGGATCACTATACAACAAATGCCATGGGAGGATCACTGTACAACAAGTGCCATGGGTGGATCACAATACAACAAATGCCATGGGTCACTATACAACAAGTGCTGTGGTGGATCACTGTACAACAAGTGCCATGGGTGGATCACTATACAACAAGTGCATGGGTGGATCACTATACAACGTGCCATGGGTGGATCACTAAACAACAAATGCCATGGGTGGATCACTAAACAACAAATGCCATGGGTGGATCACTATACAACAGAAGTGCCATGGGTGGATCACTTGACAACAAGTGCCATGGGTGGATCACTGTACAACAAGTGCCATGGGAGGATCTGTACAACAAATGCCATGGGAGGATCACTATACAACAAGTGCCATGGGTGGATCACTATACAACAAGTGCCATGGGTGGATCACTGTACAACAAGTGCCATGGGTGGATCACTGTACAACAAGTGCCATGGGTGGATCACTGTACAACAAATGCCATGGGAGGATCACTATACAACAAGTGCCATGGGTGGATCACTATACAACAAGTGCCATGGGTGGATCACTGTACAACAGTGCATGGGTGGATCACTGTACAACAAGTGCCATGGGTGGATCACTGTACAACAAATGCCATGGGAGGATCACTATACAACAAGTGCCATGGGAGGATCACTATAACAAGTGCCATGGGTGGATCACTATACAACAAGTGCCATGGGTGGATCACTGTACAACAAGTGCCATGGGTGGATCACTGTACAACAAGTGCCATGGGTGGATCACTGTACAACAAGTGCCATGGGTGGATCACTATACAACAAGTGCCATGGGTGGATCACTATACAACAGGCATGGTTGGGATCACTTACAACAAGTGCCATGGGTGGATCACTGTACAACAAGTGCCATGGGAGGATCACTGTACAACAAGTGCCATGGGTGGATCACTGTACAACAAATGCCATGGGAGGATCACTGTACAACAAGTGCCATGGGCGGATCACTGTACAACAAGTGCCATGGGTGGATCGACAGACACCTCTATGCCTCCTCCACCTTCCTGACTTAGTAATGAAACTTAACATTACCTACATTTTCTTGCTTTCGTTATGAATAGCCAGCAAAATTAGTAGCCACTGAAGGCACTTATGTTTCCTTCGGGTTAACAGGAACAATTGCTCAGGAAATTGGGTAATCCACAACTTGTTCAACTTAAGGGAAGAAGTTTGGTGCAAGTGGGAGTAATTGTTTGGTAGCTCCACAGTTCTCAAAGATTTTGTTCCTTGACTGCTGCTAGTTAATGAAGTTTCTATCTTACTGTCACTTAACTGCTGCTAAAACGATTATCTAGTTAATGTAGTCTCCATCTTACTGCCACTTATCTGCTGCTGTTGAACGTATCTAGTTAAGCTGACAAACGTACAGTCTCAAAGTAATTCTGATGACATTTTGGAAGTTCGCATCGGTGCTTTAGCTAACAACCAATCAGGATGCGTTCTTACAACTCTAGTTACGAGAAATTCAACCAATGAGAATCCATTCGAGGATCAATGTCACCAATCAAACTTCATCCTAGACCGTTAACACACTTACTCAAGGGCCTCATTTCATATACATTGACTTGCCAGCCTCCTGAGTGGGTATATAAACATGACTTAAGAAAAATGAGTCGAGGTGTGTTTAGTGTCAAGAAAATGAGACGAAGTGTTGCTTAAAAAAGAAAGAAAAACTGAAACTGGACCAAACTGAAGCAACGAAAAGAAATAGAGGCGAGAGAGGTGGCTTCAATACACGTAAACCTCCCTCACTCTAAATGCTTCCAGTCATGAATGAGAGGAAATGAAACATATAAGATCTGTACTATATGTTACTGAAATGAATTAAACATGACACCTGGCTAATTAAACCTGCATAAATTAAAGGATATATACATCTTAACCTGCCTGCACTGTTTACATACTAATTTCCTCTGTATATTATTCACAGTTTGCTTAAAAAATATAAATACTATGATGAAATATAAACTGCCACAATATTTTAACAAGAGGATATTTCTTATTTAGATGTTTATTAAAATTATATTAAGTTATAGAAGTGCTGTGTGTGTGTGTGTGTGTGTGTGTGTGTGTGTGTGTGTGTGTGTGTGTGTGTGTGTGTGTGTATAACTGAACCTAATCAAATATACACACGTCATACATCAATCCCCCTATGTTAACTCAGGGTAACTGTCTGTTTGTCTGTGTCTGTCTGTCTGTCTGCCCGTTCATCCACACGTAACAGCCTTTTATTAAGTCATAAGGTGAAATATTTGAACCGAATTCTTCTGCCGTAAAAGGTATCATTCGTTACACCTCCCAGGAATTAACGCTTGAAAACACCTAAAACAACTCTCTCTAGTTCACAAGTGAAAATGAAACTCGGTAAATAATGGAAACTGGAATTTACTCGGGAATATAGACAACAAGAGGGAAAAAGGAAAAAAAAGTGAACAACGAGGAATAAATGGTAGAGCGAGAGGCTGAAAATAAGTAAAGAGTAGTGAAAAGTGAGCGAGTGAGTGAATGAGTGAGCGAGCGAAAAGTGAGTGAGAGAAAAGTGAGTGAGTGAAGCCAGTGAGTGAGTGAGAAGCCAGTGGTGGTGAGCATCGTAAATAATATCAACATATATACCTATTTACATAGCCCCAGACATGGTATAAGAGACATCAAGTTATCAATATCTCCCTATTTATCCCCAGTCTTAATAAGAAGGACGGCACAGGTATTTAATTAGTCAAATGGTGGATAGGTGTGGCAAGAGTTGATGACACTAGAGACGGGGCCAATTAGTAGTCCATTTTGATGAGTGAAATAAATATGAACCTTCGTTTTCTCTTTCGACCGACCAGCTCTAGGGGATACTACTACAGTGTTACCAGGTTAGGTTAGGGTTGTTAAAGTTTCTGTGCCTGTAATATCTTCTTGAAATTCTATGAACGTAGGTTAAGGTGTTGTTGAGAAATCAGAGGTACAGTCGCCTGCACTACTATCTGGTACAGTGGCTGGTGCGTTTTATGATATGTGGCAGATATGTGTTTGTTTACATCGCATTAAAACTCCCGGAATGGCCCCTAAGTAACCTTACAATAATAGCCAAACTAAGGATGCTATAAGGATTCCACAGTGGTGCCATATCTCAAAAACGCACCAGCCACTGTACCAGGTGTAAGTGTGGGCGACTGTACGTATAGTTTTATTGTATAAGTAAACTTCCCTGATATGAGAGGGAGTGTGGTGAGAAGAGGGTAGCCGGAGGTCCTTAAAGTATCGAAAGACAACAGCAGTAGTGGCGGCAGCAACAGAAGAATAGAACGAGCAACTTCTGCAGCGTCAATAGCAATAGCACCACCAGTCGCACCAACAACTACCACCAACAAAACTAGAAGCAGCAGGAACAGCACCAACAACAACATAACAAACATCACCACCGCCAACAACACCATAACAAACAGCACCACTACCAACAACACCAACACCATAACAACTAACACCACCACCACCACCAATAACACCATAACAACTAGCACCACCACCACCACCAATAACACCATAACAACTAGCACCACCACCACCACCAATAACACCAACAACATAACAAACAGCATCAACCACCACCAACAACACCATAACAAACATCACCACCACCACCACCACCATAACAACTAGCACCACCACCACCACCAATAACACCAACAACATAACAAACAGCATCACCACCAACCAACAACACCATAACAAACATCACCACCACCAACACCATAACAACTAGCACCACCACCACCACCAATAACACCAACACCATAACAAACAGCATCACCACCACCACCAACAACACCAACACCATAACACACCCTCCATAGGTATTTGGGAGGAGGAGGAGGAAATACATCAAGAGATACAGTGGCTACAGTGTGGCTCCCTAGAGTTGGATGGAGTGTGAGCCGTCAGTCGCATCACGGAGTCAGCCCCGGTGTGAGCCTGCTGACCTGGGGACTGACATGGCTGTCTCGTTAGTAATATTCCCTCGCGGCCACGGTTCAACGAAGGAGGGGAGGAGACAGGTACTAGCGCTTCTGTACTGTATGGTATTGTGTGAGACCCATAGCACTACCTGACACACACACACACACACACACACACACACACATCCCTCCTATCTGTAATACCAGCGAGTGATACCTCCAGCGTGTGGGTTGATGTCCCAGAGTGAACCATCTCACAACACGAGTCGACAACTTGCCATCTTACTATAGTTGCTGTCACCTCGATGCTCTCATCCAATGGGCCAGAACCATGATAGAGTTCGCTGGGGTGTTGACGGGTGAGACAGATCGCTAGGGGTGTTTGACGGGACAGAGAGATCGCTAGGGTGTTTGACAGGACAGAAGATCGCTGGGGTGTTTGACAGGTGAGACAGATCGCTAGGGGTGTTTGACGGGACAGAAGATCGCTGGGGGTGTTTGACGGAGGTGAGACAGATCGCTAGGGTGTTATTCATCTGAGATTCTCTTAGTTATCTTAGTGTCTCCAATGGTGTTGCCAGGAAGGAGCTAGGCGAGGCTCAGTTTATTTTTTTTTTATAAGTTCTTTACTGATTTTACTTTCTTACATTTCCACTTAAGATAAAAAATAGGAAAATAATCTTGGTGGGTCCCAGATTTTGTTATGTTGTGATGTTAACACCTTGAGTATGATGACTTCACCCTTTGAGTATGATAACTTGATGACAGGGATTATGTCATCGTACTCCGGAAGTAATAAATATGATGTGAAGGCGTTCATTATATGAGAACAGTGCCAGACGTGTCCTCATCATCACTACATCTCTACACGTAAATCTCTCCGCCTGTCCATTCCATTCCAATTTTCCTCAACAGAGACCAACAGTACTTGTAAGAGCCAGAATATTTACTTTTTTTTCCGTTCACAGTCAGAGTTCTCCTTAGAAAAACAGGGTGTCAAGGAAGTCGTACCAGAAGCCACAACTGCCACGGATCCCCGCCATCTGGTTTAATTGTAGGTTGTAAATATTTTGATTTTTTCTTTTTTTGGTTGGGGTGTTCATGTGGCCCGAGCCTAGTAGTGTGTTGGGGCCCTCAGCCACCACTGTCGTACGTCTCACCACACACACACACACACACACACACACACACACACACACACACACACACACACACACACACACACACACATTCGCTCGCACACACACCAATATCAACAATATTTATGTGATTATGATACCTGAGCTTGTATTAAAGTAGTCCACCGCCAGGTAGTTACTATATGTGGTTATGTTAGCCTTCCTTGGTGACCTCTATGTTGACGTGACCAGTTATCCCCACCCCAAAAGTGGTATACCTATTACAAGCTGATAAAAGACCAAACTGATAGTAGTTCCTGATTAAAACTATCACACCCATCATTACAGAGGTGATTGGACCTGCCTGGTACAATATGTTTTAAAAGTAGAAATGACGTGATTATTAGTTCATGTGAAAAGGTTAAACAAATCCTAACACACGACAAGCATTATCACAAACTGCATCCTTACCAGCCGTATTTAGCTCCTGTTATATACCACTAATATTATAGAAAACACAACAGTTGAACCATCACAACGAAGAAATTATTTACTCAAACTGGATTCCATTACAACTAACAACCCTCAACTATAAATGAAACACAACACCGTTCACAGAATCTTGCCACGCATCACAACACAAATTAGTGGTAAGTCTCCACCAGACACACATATGATCCCTATAGACAATTTATTCCAACAGTGTGAAGAGAACCACAAGTGTAGTTGTATTTCACAGGGATTTGATGATATTGATTGTTTTTTTAGTTAACAAAGGCGTTTAGTAAGGCGTAGTGAAGCTTCCGGCCCGTTAGTTACCGCGCCTTAATTTATCGGTCTATAGAGAGTTTTATTCCCCCGTTTAACTCTTCTCGTTAAACTTAAGATGATTTCATTAAAGTAGAAGGTTAGGTTAGGTTAGTTCAGATGATACTTCCCTCCGTTTCAAATCAATACAATAATGTATAATTTTCATGCCATTGACTGTTTGTTTCTTGTAACCTTTCTTTCCATTCTCCGCTCACCTGTGTGTCAGATACTGCAGCCATGGGAGTATGATGGTTGAGTGCAGCGACACACACACACACACACACACACACACACACCCTCAAGTGATGCAGAAAGTCCTACAAGAACAACAACAACCTTCGCCACATAGCCGTCCTCATACATGCTGCAGTCCACACAAACAGCCAGTCATAAGCTCTTAACTGCCCCCAAACTTACTAGTCACGGACCAATCAGAATGCACAATGAGGCTCTCAGG
The DNA here is from genome assembly GCF_018991925.1 of Homarus americanus. Lineage (NCBI taxonomy): Eukaryota > Metazoa > Arthropoda > Malacostraca > Decapoda > Nephropidae > Homarus > Homarus americanus. The sequence goes on from NW_024751660.1 coordinate 172,494, forward strand.
CGTACTCCTACACCTAATTGGTGGAAACGTGCGTGTCATTACTTCCATCAGCGAGAAGATAAACAGAAGCATTGATTGGGCGAAACTTCCTCAAGTGGTGGATGTGTTTGTGTATGTCTGGGTTTGGGCGTGTGTATGTATGTATGTATGTATTTGTTGTGTGATTGTGTGTATGATTAATACATCAGTCTAATTGGCTGTATATTTGAGTACGTGTGTGTGTGCATTTGGGCATTACACTGTCACTTGTCTGTGTGTGTCAGCTAATGACCTCGGGGTGTATGTGTCAGTGAGTGTAGCACGAGGTTTACTTGGTCGTTTACATGCTTGAGTAACTATTTTCTAGAGTGCGTGAGTGTGTAGTCTTGTAGAGTGTGTGTAGTGTTCTAGAGTGCGAGTTCGTTTTTCTTGGGTGTGTGAGTGTTGTCTTCTAGAGTGCGTGAGTGTAGAATGAATTAAGAGTGTATGAGCGTATCGAGTTATGAATATAGAGTGAGTGGGTGTAGTGAGAGTGCGTGCCGTGAGTGTAGAGTGCGTGAATATAGGTTCAGGGTCAACCGTATTTTATAACTTTTCCCTCGACATATTCAGTGAGGAAAACAACCACGTCAACACGCATGACTACTGAAGGAGCTACCGTCAGTTGATCACCCACGCCGTCCGCCACTCCTCCACACTGCCGGCGTCCCCTCACACAGAGACGGGCGTGGTTGCGATTCCCCCCCCCTCATCATACATCGTGCCACCACGCGTCTAATGTACACAACTACGCCACATGCAAGAGCGCAAACACGATTACTGCGAAAATCCGGTAAATTCCTGCACTAGAGCGGCCGCGTGTAAAGCCAACACCATGTTACAGTGTCGTGAAGGAAAATATTAGTCGTGATTTAACACAGAGGAGAATCCGGTTATGCTAGCGAGGAGTTTTATTTATCGCTCGTCAGCTGGCCAAATTAAGCATGCGAGAGGGTCGGTGTATCGAAGTCCAGTGACGTCACAAGGTACCCAGAACCCCGTTATTAGTTAGGTCAAACTGTGTACCTGTCCAGGGATGAAAATTCACTTGGTGCTTCCCTGGGGCTCATTCCGATTATTCGGAGGTTCAGAAACTTACTCACTACCGGACGGTTTAACTTCAAATGGCCAGAACTCTTGATGACAAAGACAGGATGTAATGATTATTTAATATTTTAGAGATCTTGCTGTGATAGATCTACACGCCATGTAAGGTTAGGTTAGGTTAGTTTAGGTTAGGTTAGGTTAGGTTAGATTGGGTTAGGTTAGGTTAGGTTAGGTTAGATTGGGTTAGGTTAGGTTAGGTGGGTTAGGTTAGGTTAGATTAGGTTAATTTAAAACCTATCGTAACCCCCAGACCTAGGATAAGACAGTAGACATTGGTCAACTTCCCCTGAGCTGGATGGAGACAGTCAGTCAGCTCCAAGCTAACATCAACAAGTCTCTTCACATGTTGTTGTTTATGTCTGCACCCGTCTTGTTTTCTTAGTATCGGAAACACTAACCTAACCTAACCTAACCTTCTATGATCACCTGAAGATTAGTTACCTCAGCTTATTTCATGTAAGATCAAGAACCTAACAACACTTTAGTTATGTTATGTTCCGGTATGTTATGTTGAACCTTCAGTCGTGTTGTTGTAAGTTTAACCTAACCTAACCTTTACAAAACAAAGAAAACTGTTCCATTCTACTGTGATGTACGATGAAATAGGTTCAGGCTATCCACACACACACACACACACACACACACACACACACACACACACACACACACACACACACACACACACACACACACACACACATAAGCAGCTTACATATATATCTTAACAAGTTCTATGTATGTTCATCCGTGAGAAACAATATTCCGCAACACAGTTTACTGTACCATTCCATTACTGATTAAAATGGTGCAACATCCCCAGAAGCACAGCCATCAGTAACACTGTTCCTGTCATCAGTTTACGTAAGGACAGGTGTGTTGTGAGGGCTTGTATAGCTGGAGCTGTTGTAGGGTGAGGACAGGTGTGTTGTGAGGCTTGTATAACTAGACTGTTGTGGGCAAGGCCAGGTGTGTTGTGAGAGCTTGTAGCAACTGGGCTGTTGTAGGTAGAGACAGGTGTGTTGCAGAGCGTATAACAGACTGTTGTATGAGTGGGACAGGTGTGTTGTAAGGCTTGTATAACTAGACTGTTGTAGGTAAGGACAGGTGTGTTGTAAGGCTTGTATAACTAGACTGTTGTAGGTAAGGACAGGTGTGTTGTAAGGCTTGTATAGCTAGACTGTTGTAGGTAAGGACAGATGTGTTGTGAGGCTTGTATAACTAGACTGTTGTAGGTAAGGCCAGGTGTGTTGTGAGGCTTGTATAGCTAGACTGTTGTAGGTAAGGACAGGTGTGTTGTAAGGCTTGTATAACTAGACTGTTGTAGGTAAGGCCAGGTGTGTTGTGAGGCTTATAACTAGACTGTTGTAGGTAACTGTGTTGTGAGGCTTGTATAACTAGACTGTTGTAGGTAAGGCCAGGTGTGTTGTAAGGCTTGTATAACTAGACTGTTGTAGGTAAGGACAGGTGTGTTGTGAGGCTTGTATAACTAGACTGTTGTAGGTAAGGCAGGTGTGTTGTGAGGCTTGTATAACTAGACTGTTGTAGGTAAGGACAGGTGTGTTGTAAGGCTTGTATAACTAGACTGTTGTAGGTAAGGACAGGTGTGTTGTAAGGCTTGTATAACTAGACTGTTGTAGGTAAGGACAGGTGTGTTGTGAGGCTTGTATAGCTAGACTGTTGTAGGTAAGGACAGGTGTGTGTGAGGCTTGTATAGCTAGACTGTTGTAGGTAAGGACAGATGTGTTGTGAGGCTTGTATAACTAGACTGTTGTAGGTAAGGACAGGTGTGTTGTGAGGCTTGTATAACTAGACTGTTGTAGGTAAGGACAGGTGTGTTGTGAGGCTTGTATAACTAGACTGTTGTAGGTAAGGACAGGTGTGTTGTGAGGCTTGTATAACTAGACTGTTGTAGGTAAGGACAGGTGTGTTGTGAGGCTTGTATAGCTAGACTGTTGTAGGTAAGGACAGGTGTGTTGTGAGGCTTGTATAACTAGACTGTTGTAGGTAAGGACAGGTGTGTTGTGAGGCTTGTATAACTAGACTGTTGTAGGTAAGGCCAGGTGTGTTGTGAGGCTTATACTAGACTGTTGTAGGTAAGGACAGGTGTGTTGTAAGGCTTGTATAACTAGACTGTTGTAGGTAGGGACAGGTGTGTTGTGAAGGCTTGTATAGCTAGACTGTTGTAGGTAAGGACAGGTGTGTTGTAAGGCTTGTATAACTAGACTGTTGTAGGTAAGGACAGGTGTGTTGTGAGGCTTGTATACCTAGACTGTTGTAGGTCAGGGCAGGTGTGTTGTGAGGCTTGTATAGCTAGACTGTTGTAGGTAAGGACAGGTGTGTTGTGAGGCTTGTATAACTAGACTGTTGTAGGTAAGGACAGGTGTGTTGTAAGGCTTGTATAACTAGACTGTTGTAGGTAAGGACAGGTGTGTTGTAAGGCTTGTATAACTAGATAATGTTGTAGGTAAGGACAGGTGTGATAATGAACAATGAACTAACAGGTTATCCGTTTCACTTGCGCCAAGAGGGTGACGAGCAACACTTGTACTAATGACCTTAAGGAAACAAGTGTGCATTATTCTATACAAGGAACAATAGAAAATTGATTTTATTTTGCTTTTCAGAGCTTAAATGAGATGGAGATGAATAAAAGGATACACCTTCTGTGCAACTAAAACAATACTGCCTAATAAGTCATCTTGTAAACCAATATGAACCTTAAAGTTACAAAAATAATGTTCAATTAGACATAAGTGAACATTTCTTGTGTAATGTAGCTAACTGGAAGGAGTTATTTCTACCATTAAACCGAACAAAATTATCCGTAGATGATCAGTTCTTCACCATCACAAGGGGCCGCATCCACCCTGGGGGAGTTACACCACAAGGGTAATACAAATGCATGGCGCCAGGGCTCAGGGCTCCAAGAATATCCAATTTTGTAGTTGCTCTTCGGACAGGCACTAGATGGAGTTTGGTTGCCAGAAGCAGTTTTCACTCGGCCAAGATTATGAACTAAATTAATGAACATAAAATTTGTATTGACTAAAAATTCTCAATATAAAGACATTCAAGTTTCACATCTATTTGTTCTCTTGATATTTACGAAATTTAAATATATTCGAGCCACAGTGACACTCGTATGTTTGACTCGTGTCCACACTCCTCGACGTGAATATGAATAGTTAAAGCCAGTTCCCCAGCCTCCTCTTCCCGCGCTAGTGTCTTGTGAGTCGCACGTCAGACCCTTCTCCAGGTCACAAATAATTCACTACTGTTAACAGCACGACAGCATCACGTCATTAAAGGTGTATGTCTTTAGGGATGTATGATAGCTTGTTTTAATCTGATTCACGAAAGAAAATCCTCTCTCACAAATGACTGAGTGTTCCTTAAACCAGGACTTCCGAGCACCACATGCAGCTTCGCCAGGCCCGTCGGGATATTTCGGTAGCCCGACAGGATTTTCATTTGTCCTGGCTAATCAAACATACTAATTTGTGAGCTGGACCAAACTACCACAGTGTCAGAAATATTCCAGTTTTCGGGGTAACCTGACCTGATCTGACCTGACCTAACCTAACGCCAAAAATTAGAACCCTTTTGAGATCCAGCTGTCAGACTAATAAGTATTATATCATAGTATACAAAATACAACTGTGTATACTTCGTCTCCCACGTGTGTTCCTGGCTCACATACAACACTGTCATACAAGTCACATACATCACCGTCAAATACAACAGTCACATACAACAGTCACAAACAAGTCACATACAACACTGTCACATAAAACATTGTCACATGTACCACTGTCGCATACAACAGTCACATACAACAGTGTCAAATACAAGTCACATACACACTGTCACATACAACACTGTCAAATACAACAGTCACATACAACACTCAAGCAAATAAATCACCTGGAATTATCAGACCAAATCTTTATATCCAGTCTTTATTACAGTCAACGGGGGGTGCGTCTGGCCGCGTATAGGGAGCAGGTGTTGCCAATTAAGGCGTTCAAAGCCAGTATTGTCAGTCAGTGATGCCAAGTCTACCAAAATTTCGACACTACTGAAAATAGAACAAAGTAAATCTACTGAAAAAAATAAAATATAATAAAACTGTACTGGAAGTATTGACTAATTTACTGAATATGGGTTACGTTATGCTGGCTAGTACTTATTGAATATACTGTAGGTTAGGTTAGGTTAGCTAGTACTTAATGAACTCTACACAATATTCTAGTTTTTTGTATTAACGTACACTCCGACACTTGTTTCCTAATCTGTCACATAAAACACACCAAAACGGTATTTCTATAACCAAAATCATAAAAAAAAAGATTCTGCTTTCCTGCAACCAACAGTCACTCACAGAGCCATTTGTTTTTCTACAGCAATACTCATTTTATTCTTCTGTAAATAATTATCAAAATGAAACAATAAAAGGTTTTTCAACTCCCCAAGAGCGTTAACAAAGTCCATCACGATACGTAACTCTCTTCATTTCCTTGACCAAAGTGACTAATGAGAATCCTACATTAGTTTCCTTTAATAAACCGCGGTAATACATCTTCCCTTGATAGTTTAACGGGGCAACAAACTTCATCTAGCTAAGCTAATATTAACACAACTAATCTTACTTTCATCAACTTGAGCGATTGCCTCAGATCACCAGTGAAGCCAGTTTCCATTCCGGTAACGTGGGGAAGCTCGCTTATCTGTGTGCCGATCTATATTTACGTAATAGGGAGAAGCTGTTGGCAAGGCGGTGCCGATAATGTAGGTCATAAGTGTGGCTCGTTGTGGCGCTGAACGAGTACAAGTTGAGTAGCAATATTCACCCAGTGTGTACAATAACACAATTCCTAACGACCCAACTACCCAATAAAACGTTACGTCTTGTCGTTGCGTCTCATCGTATAACTGGACATAACCCCCCCAGGCTAGTATCTGCTCACTGTATACTGCATAATCAATCCACAAGGGAAACACATTATGCTGACCGTCAATCTCCTTTACAAGCGGTCCAAACGAAATCAATTACGGACTAGGGAACTGTGTTGGTAGGGCGGGGGAAGTCTGGCCTAAAGTCAGAATGGACGCTAATGTTACACAAAATTAAACCCAAATCAAAAAGTGCTCCAGTTTATAACACAGTGACCTGCTACTGATCTAACATTACAATATTCTGTCAGAAGCTTTACCTTGTGAGGTTTCATGACTGCCTCACCAAATGATCTACGGGAGGGAGGAAAAGAGGGGACGGAGGGAGGAAAGAGGGCAGGGAGGGAGGAAAGAGGGAAGGGAAGGGAAGGGAGGAAGGGTGAGAGAGAGGGAGAGAAGGAGAGAACACTATATACCTCTTCAACATTCGTGATGGAACATAAAGTCAGGTCAACACTCAATACAGAGTTACAGGTCTCCGTAATCACATTATAAAACAATATGGTGGACACGATCACTTAAATCCGCCCTAATAAACTTTGGCTTACATACATCCCTTAGTTCCCTGAGTGTGTGTGTGTGTGTGTGTGTGTGTGTGTGTGTGTGTGTGTGTGTGTGTGTGTGTGTGTGTGTGTGTGTGTGTGTGTGTGTGTGTGTGTGTGTGTGTGGGTGTGTGTGTGTGTGTGTGTATGTGTGAGTGTGTGTGTGTGTGTGTGTGTGTGTGTGTGTGTGGGTGTGTGTGTGTGTGTGTGTGTGTGTGTGTGTGTGTGTGGGTGTGTGTGTGTGTGTGTGTGTGTGTGTGTGTGTGTGTGTGTGTGTGTGTGTGTGTGTGTGTGTGTGTGTGTGTGTGTGTGTGTGTGTGTGTGTGTGTGTGTGTGTGTGTGTGTGTGTGTGTGTGTGTGTGTGGGTGTGTGTGTGTGTGTGTGTGTGTGTGTGTGTGTGTGTGTGTGTGTGTGTGTGTGTGTGTGTGTGTGTGTGTGTGTGTGTGTGTGTGTGTGTGTGTGTGTGTGTGTGTGTGTGTGTGTGTGTGTGTGTGTGTGTGTGGGGTGTGTGTGTGTGTGGGTGTGTGGGTGTGTGTGTGGTGTGTGTGTGTGTGTGTGTGTGTGTGTGTGTGTGTGTGTGTGTGTGTGTGTGTGTGTGGGGGGGGGTGTGTGTGTGTATAAAGTGGGGGATCACACACACACACACACACATGAAGCACTTATGGTTCTGTGAATCTCTCTCCTAATGATGTAGTTATCCTTTAATTACGACATAAATTGTTTAGTAACAACATGAACGAGTTAGTACCAGCCGAGGTACCGAAGCCGAGAGATTGACACATGAGCCGACGGTTCATTGGTTTCGAAACTTGGGTTAAGAGTTGGACTTTCGAACTAATGAACCACTGGTTTATGGAGCCTCAGCCGCCCGTCAAGCCACTGGTGTGACTAGGAGGAGGCTGTGTACTGTACATTACACCACTTACACCACTACAGTAACTGAAGTGTAGATGGTGTACAATTTACATCCCAAATTACCTCAACACTTGGCAACACCCAGCACTAACGGAGAGTCAAACACGTGAAGAATTAAAAGCTGATGACCGTTCCTTTTCACTATAAATGATGACAATAACAAGAAGAAATACTATTCAATATTAATAACGCGAGAATAATATAAAAGTAATAAAAAAAAAACAGTAAAATTAATGTTGAATTCTCAATCTCCTTTACCCGCCTGACTCTATATTGGCAGCCAGGTATTTGCGATAAATGTCGAGGGAATATTGTCTACATTAATCTCTACAGCTATACACCTAGATGGGAACTGAGGTAAAACGAGGGAACAATATTACTGTATTAATATGGGACCAGGTGTGTGTGTATGGGGGGTGGTGGCAGAGTAATTACCTGCGAAAATCACGAACATTAAAAGTCTGAAACTGAGAATTTAAACAGATAAACCTTTGATCTAAAACATATATTCAGCGCAAGAGAACAACATCCTTAAGCTATCACAACACAGCAATAATTCCTAATCCGTCAACTCGCAGGACTAGACACACAACAAGAACTAACAGGTATTCCCAGCACCAAGTTGATTCTTCCTCTCCTGCATAATGGATGTTGTTTTTCACATGTAAAGTGGGGCTTCGCATGCACACTCTTCCTCCTCCACATCGGGGCGTTTAATGCATTTTTAATTATCACGTTTGGATTAGAGAGAGAGAGAGCGTGTGTGTGTGTGTGTGTGTTGATCGGTCTTCGATTCTGCATCTAATCTAGAAATCCATCACTAAATGGTCGCCACCTTGCTTTGAGAGAGAGAGAGAGAGAGAGAGAGAGAGAGAGAGAGAGAGAGAGAGAGAGAGAGAGAGAGGGGCGTTACGTTCATATTACGCGGTGTTGTCAACGTGGCCGCTTTTAATGTGGTGTTCATTGTTACTGCCATCGTTATCAATATAGTGTGGGCTGTCAACACCAACATAGTACAGACTGTCAACATCACTAAGAACAACATAATGTGGACAGTGACCATTATTAATCAACATAGTGTTAGTCATCAACATGTTGTGGGGGTGGGGGGGGGGGACTGTCATGACCACAATTTACGAGTCATTACTGTATCAGCGAGCCTCTGAGACAAACGATCTATATATTGGACATTATCGACGTATGGTGACTCCCTTCTATCACACACCCACACGCTACCACCTCCAGGATAACAGTGTCAGTCTCACACAACACGAAGGATCACCCCCTCCTCCCCCCTTCCTCCATTAACCCCTTCACTACAGGGACGTCACTTCTGATACTTGGCTCATGTCAGACGATCTTCTTCGGCAGAGAGGAGACCCAGTACACAAGGAATCGACTTCTCATTTACCTGTCGAAATAGGTATGAGGTTAAGTCCCCCTAACTCATTAAAATATCCTTTGCTGGGAGTCGAACCTTGGATCTTGTTTACCCTGGCTGGTATTGAAGGCCTTGACTGCTGGTGTTATATACAGCACAAAAACTCTTAACAAATGCGATGTATTATCCAAAAGCTGAAGTTGATTTTATTGGGTATTCATCAAAAGTAAAAAAAATATCTGGAAATTTGACCTCTTCTCTAAGCTACTTCTCAGTTTGATGGCTACGATACTTCACAGCTACGATACTCTACAGCTACGATACTTTACAGCTACGATACTCTACAGCTACGATACTCTACAGCTACGATACTCTACAGCTACGATACTCTACAGCTACGACACTGTACAGCTACGATACTCTACAGCTACGATACTCTACAGCTACGATACTCTACAGCTACGATACTCTACAGCTACGATACTCTACAGCTACGATACTCTACAGCCATCACCAAACTTGCAAAGATTAATGGAAATTGTACTTGATTCTAATAACAGCAAAGTTACCACCACTGTCTCTTATCAGCACCAAGTAACAACGGGAGACATTACACTGTTTCTCACCTATACTTCAAGAAACACCAAAAATTACCACCATCTCTCAGAATGACGCAATAACATGACTTAATAGCAGAATGTAATTACAGTATATCACACAGACCCAAGACACGCTGTCCTTCCACACACACCACAGTACAGTATACCTTACCTGTAGTTAAGTAATTAGGTGTACCTGTTGTCTCTATACCTTGACTCACACTCACCTGGAATACAAGAGAACACATAATTAGACATAAATAGGTAAAAAAAAAACACAGGTGAATATTTACTATTTTCGACTCATTGTATTTTAAAGAATTACTAATAACTTATATACTGTGCTACCTTCATATATGACCTATAAGGGTAAAATATATATAGTGACTCCTACATACTGGTGTCATCTTCATATATAAACTCACACCTATGACCACACTGGCGACAGGTACAATATAAATTAATTAATATAAATGAAGTTGTTGTTTTTTAACGAGAGCATATACAGGTAAGTTCATATCCAGCTTACAAATATACATACTAATTGACATAACATACACATTGACCCAACACACACATTGACCCAACACACACATTGACCCAACACACACATTGACCCAACATACACATTGACCCAACATACACATTTACCCAACATACACATTGACCCAATATACACATTGACCCAACATACACATTGACCCAACATACACATTGACCCAACATACACATTGACCCAACATATTCATTCACATAACCTTTACGACACATACTCTCACAAAACATAAACACTGGATAACTTAAAACAGATTAACCCACAACTTCATAATCGAAGTCCATTAACATATAATGTAATTAGTGATATAAAAAAATAACACTTCATTAAAATCCATACACATAATCTGCCTCCATAAAAGACAAACTGCTAAAAAGGTCACACACACACATACACACACACACACACACACACACACACACACACACACACACACACACACTTCTCCAGCAGGGTAATGTAAGCAGCATAAATCAGGGGGGAGGAGAGAGCTTCATTACCAGGGAGCAGCGATTCATCCTCATCCCTCAGCAAAACCAGTGTTATCGCTCCACAAGCAGCCGACGTGACTCGCGAGCCAGTGGAAGGGTCTCGTCTGGTCTGGTCTAACACTGCCCTCAACCCTCATGTAAGAACTACGTCTGAGTCTAGAACAAACAGACTTATCTTAGAGTAATGGAACAAGACTTTTATGATAATCTGATACTTACATAAGTTACGACGCAATATGTATATATATGTGAATTGGGGTCATATATATATCACCCGTGTAGCCAGGAGAGGGAGAAGAGGCATGCTACAGACTTCCATACAATTTATTATAACTGTTCGCCTGTAAGTACGAATATCAACAATTAGACTAATAACTAACTCACAGTGTATACAAGGTGACCAAATCCTACACATGTAACAAAGAGTGAGAGATCGTATGTTATAAAATATAGTATTACGTTATATATTCCATTAGTAGCTGTAGTTTAATAGTTTCTTCCTGATTCTCAAAAGTTTCCGCTGTTATGCTGGCTATCACTCGTGTCCTGCAAGAGGTATTGTTTGATCTTATACAGACAATAACTTATGTTGCTGATCTCTTGGTTGTCCTGGAGAAGCGTTTAGAGAGAAATATGTTTTAGGACGCTGCTTCTCTTGTAACTCAGCTGATGGTCTTAACCTTCCCGGCCGGTGTACAGAGATGATGTCACTACCGAGAACTATTATCAAGTAAGTTCACATTATTCAACACTCATCAAGGTTATTAAAGACATTGACCTTCGACCTGGAGATGGCCAGCAGTAACCAGTCACCAGCATGTAGTGTTTACCAAATGTTGACGCGGACACACAGCTGCAGTGCGCGATACACCCGAAAGCAGTTATCAAGAGAGTTCGTGATCTGGTGAAAGAAATGGGAGAACGTCTCGACTGACAAATAGCCAACCGCTGCAATATCTGCTGTAGATCAGTGTGGCAGCTTCCCTCCCAACATTTGCACAGTGCTTCAGCTGTTTGTTACAGTGCCAATAACGGCAGCTGAGGCACAACGTTTGTCCTCACAACTTGAGCGATCACTTCCAGTAATCAGGTCCACTATGGCGGCACTACTTTGGCTTCAAGTTCATATGATACACACACCAGCAATTGACGTTGTGATTGACAAATATATTACAACCTAACCGACTCCCAATCCTTTATGTAACACACACACACACACACACACACACACACACACACACACACACCGTCATATATACACTTTAACCATTACCCATACACACTAAAATAACAATACAACATTTCTCATACTCGACGAAGATAAAATACCATACATGACCGCTGTATATATATCATCCATAACTAACTTGTCTTACACCAAGTTATCACCGAAGGAATAACTAACTTGTCCCCTACTAACTAACCTAACTCCCAACAAACTATTACCGAAGGACGCTGCTGAATATACCCCAATAATTAATAACTTAAATACCAAGTAATATATATATAAATCCAACGATAAATATTTTGTACAACACAATAGGATTTAACTCTATATTTAAATAGCCTGAACAACATAATTTACACATTTTTTGTTATTCGTCAAAGGTAAGAGGAAGATGGTGTAGGTATTACCCCAGGTTAATTACTCTCGTCTCACCTGTGCCAAGTATCTGTCTCATCAATATTAACTCAGGTAATGAGGGAGGAGGTGTGTATGTCATCACAATATTATCAAAGGCTTAATTAAATATCCAAGTGACACCTACCTGTACTGTACACAGCAACACTACCACCTCTAAGTGTACACAGCAACACTACCACCTCTAAGTGTACACAGCAACACTACCACCTCTAAGTGTACACAACAACACTACCACCTCTAAGTGTACGCAACTACATTCTATGCACAGTGTTTCACCTCTAATTGGCTAAACAGTATACAATTTAAGTGTACACAACAACACTACCATTCTATGTACACAGCAACACTACTAATTCTATGTACACAGCAACACTACTAATTCTAAGTGCACACAACACTACCACCTCTATGTACACAGCACCACTACCAATTCTAGGTGTACACAGCAACATTCACCACCACATGTACACAGCAACACTACTACCACTAAATTTGCACAGCAACACTGCACCACTATGTACACAAACAGCGCTACCACCACTATACACAGCAACACTGCCACCACTATGTACACAGCAACACTACACCACTATGCACACAGCAATACTGCCACCACTATGTACACAGCAACATCCACCACTATACACAGCAACACTGCTACACTAAGTGCTCACAGTAGCACTACCACCACTATGTGTACACAGCAACACTACTCAATTATTGTGCGCAGCAACACTGCCGCCGCTAAGTGTACGCGCATTTTGCCACCACTAAGTGTTTCATTGGTGCAACACTGCCACTATAGTGTACACCGGCAGCACTCTACGACTATATGTGCAGAACAGCAGCACTAATTCATTAAGTTGTTAACGCTTATAATTGATTAAGTGTAATAGCAGTTGCCACCTCAAATTGTGTAACAGCAATATCATTTCAAATTAATTGTGCACAGCAACACTACCACACTATGTGCAACAGCTGCATCACTAGTTGGTACACATTAACACTACCACCACTAAGTGTTTTTGTACCTTATTTACCACCACTTGATGTGACAATAACACTACCATAAGTGCACACATAAACACACTACCACTCTGCATAACTCTGCACAGAAATAGCAACACTACTCAGCAACACCCCTGTCGACCAAACACCATTAATCTACAACACCCTGGGGATCGATCCGGGATTTCAGGTCGCAGCGCCGCAACACCACCTTCACATTCTCCCCCACAACCTTACTGTTGTGTAGCCTCGTAACAAGCCCGTCTCCCCCACACACCCTCCACTCCCCCTCCCCCCCACACACTCCCCCACACCCCTCCCCCCACACTCACCCACCTCCCACCATCCCCTCTCCCCACCACCCTCCCCCACACACACTCCCACCACTGCACCCATCCCCACACACACACCTCCCACTCCACCCATCCCCACACACATCCCCACTCACCCTCCCCACACACACCCATCACTCTCACCATCCCCCACACACCCACCACTCACCCGTCCCCACACACACCACCCCCACCCATCCCCACACCCCACCACCTCCCATCCCCACACACCCCGCCACTCCCCATCCCCACACACCCCACCCCACCCATCCCCCACACACCCCTGCTCCACCACCCATCCCCACACACCACCCACCCGCCACCCCTCCCACCACACCTACCACTCACCTTTCCCCACACACACCTCCTCCTCAATCTCCCCACACTCAGCCTTCACCGAGTTATCCCCACACAGCCCTCCCTCACCCATTCCCCACACACACCCAGCACTCACCCATCCCCCACACACCCATCCCACCCATCCCCTGTCTTATAAACGGTAACACCCAGTAACACCCAGCAGTAAATAATCTAGTAACACCCAGTACGTACCACCCAGTACGTAACACCCGGCACGTAACACTCCAGTAAGTAGCACCATATGCAACACCCAGTACGTAACACCAGTACGTAGCACCCAGTAAGTGGCACCCAGCAATGTAACACACCCTATTGTATTACACAGTCACCGGGAATACTAGCAATACGTAACTTGAACGAAGCAGA
>NW_024751660.1:186866-223015 GCF_018991925.1 Homarus americanus
CGTATTGGGTGATGTTTACTCAGGAAATAAAAGAGTTTTGGGGGGTGATATTTACTGTGAAAATAGACGGATTTTTAGATGAGATTAATGTGAAAATAGTGGCTTATTTTTTTTTTTAATAATTAATAATACAGAAACTATGAACATTAATTAATTATGTCTTATTATTCAGTGACTATAAACATTACTTAGGATGTTTTAGGCGATATTTTATCTCATATTAATATCGTGTCTTGTCAGTAACGTCCAATCAACACCTGAATTAGTTTTCCTCTTAATAGTGAGAAAACTAATTAAGTCACAATACATTATGCTTCCAATACCTGTTTGATAGCTGCCTACTACTACCACCATAGGAGAATAAAAGGTTAGGTTAGGTTAAGTTAGGTTAGGTTAAGATAGGTTAGGTTAGGTTAAGTTAGGTTTGGTTTAGTTTGGTTAGGTTAGGTTAGGTTAGGTTTGGTTTGGTTAGGTTAGGTTGCTGGCACTAGAGTCAATATAAACACAGGAGAGTAAAAGGAAACAAGACTCGGCCTTTAGTATAGGTTGTGAAGTCTGATGTAATAAAGATGTTCCTGATATATTAAATTCCAGTCCGGTAGCTTGTCACTCTCTCTCTCTCTCTCTCTCTCTCTCTCTCTCTCTCTCTCTCTCTCTCTCTCTCCGCCGACCTATAAAAGCCGAAGAAGCGGAATAAACAATTAAGTTTTTATTGTTATTATTCCGTAGTTTGAGCCACACCGCGCGTTATCTGTGTACCTCCTTCCCTCATTCCCTCCTTCACTTCCTCTGTACTTCCTTCCCTCCTTCACCTCTTCTCTCCGTCCCTACCTCCTTCACTTCTTTCCCATCTCTCCCTCTCTCCATCCCTCCTTTACTCCCTGTGTACCTCCTTCCCTTCCTCACTCTGTATCACGTCCTCCTTCTCTCCCTCTTCTCTCCTTCCATCTGTACTCCTCCTCCTTTCTTCCTTCTCTACCTCTACACTGGGGGGGGGGATGAGACTGGCACCCTGAGTATTATAGCAAGTAATTAGTGGCCCTGCAGGTGTGAATGAAAGGATTAATTTAAGGTTCTCTATACCGTGGGTTAGCTGGTGCCAACATCTAACCTAACCTAACCTAACCTAACCTAACCTAACCTAACCTAACCTAGCACTTTAATGTTATTATTGTCTGGGCTTATTTTGTATCTGTTTGGTTCTGTAGTAGTTTTTGTTAAGGCATGTGTGTGTGTGTGTGTGTGTGTGTGTGTGTGTGTGTGTGTGTGTGTGGTTCTCAGTCCCCGGCAGTGTGTCCTACTTGTCCCTGGGGTCGAAGGATCCCATATTAAAATTCAGTCAAGTTTAATTGACAGAAGGCTTTTTCCCGCTGCCTCAGGGATGGTGCATTACCGTTCTTCTGTGTTCCACTGTGTGCTATACAGAGGTGACTGTGTGCTATACGGAGGTGACTGTGTGCTATACGGAGGTGACTGTGTGCTATACGGAGGTGACTGTGTGCTATACGGAGGTGACTGTGTGCTATACGGAGGTGACTGTGTGCTATACAGAGGTGACTGTGTGCTACAGAGGTGACTGTGTGCTATACAGAGGACTGTGTGCCATACAGAGGTGACTGTGTGCTATACGGAGGTGACTGTGTGCTGGGAGGTGACTGTGTGCTACAGAGGTGATCAGCACAGAGGTGACTGTGCTATACGGAGGTGACTGTGTGCTATACAGAGGTGACTTGTGTGCTATACGGAGGTGACTGTGTTATACGGAGGTGATCAGGTGCTATACAGAGGTGACTGTGTGCTATACAGCGGTGACTGTGTGCTATACAGAGGTGACTGTGTGCTATACAGAGGTGACTGTGTGCTATACAGAGGTGACTGTGTGCTATACGGAGGTGACTGTGCTATATGGAGGTGACTGTGTGCTATACAGAGGTGACTGTGTGCTATACAGCGGTGACTGTAAACTATACAGAGGTGACTGTGCTATACAGAGGTGACTGTGTGCTATACAGAGGACTGTGCTGTACAGAGGTGACTGTGTGCTATACAGAGGTGACTGTGCTATACAGAGGTGACTGTGTGCTATACAGAGGTGACTGTGCTATACAGAGGTGACTGTGTGCTATACAGAGGAGGTGTGGTATTTGAGTGAAGGGTTTGTCTGTCTTGCCTCACAGCCTCGTCTTGGCACCTGTTCAAGATATCATCAGGGCGTTATCGTCAACACCTCTCGACAGGTTAATTACTGAGGCTGTATAAGTCTGGTTCCTTACTCGGTGTGCCCGTTGTAGAGGCTCCACACACTCATACACGAGTCGTCAGGATGCCTTCACTATAAAGAGCCCGGGGTGGATGTTACGGCATTGACCTTCCATTCACATTAACATTATTAGCAGGTAGCATAATGCCCCCCCCCCCCTTGTTCCTGCAGGACGAGGGAGGGGGAAGGGGGGTGAGGCACATCTTCACCTTCAGTAGAGTAGCTGCCTGCATCATGTAGCGTCGGTGTGGACTCTTGGGTCTTCTGGTCTAGAATGACTTATAGTATCAGAAGGGGAAGTTTTCTCATTTCTCGGTCCCGGGAAGTGGGTCGGTTCCTCCGGGAGCTTGTGTGAGGGATATTACCTAGAAATGTAATTCGGTGGTTTGATCCGGACCGTTTTCTGTTATGTCTCTTTTATCCCGAGAGTCGTAGAGGGTCGTAACCTAGGAGGTGTGTGGGACTGTTTCCGGTATTGAGTCTAAAATGAATGTTCAAGTCGGAGAGAATTTACCTGGTTTATTAAGTGACCGTGGGCGCCACCTTCACCCAGCGGCTTGACCTGTGGCCGGGACACAGTGAGAGAAGACCAACGTGTTGAGCTTCCTCTCTTCTCTACGATGGTCTCACACTAACCTTCATAGATGATTATTTATACTGTGTGAGACGAGAAAGGAGCATGTGGCACTGCGTGAGGTGTTGCATACAGGAACAGTACGTGTTTATCTCCAGGGGATTATGAACTACTATAAGAAGGCCGTGTACTGTATCACCTCACATAGCCTCACACCGAGAGCTACACATGGAAAACACAGCCCAACGAACGAAGGATTTTGGCGACCCTACCGAGGCGACAGGGAGTCATCGGACCTCTGTTGGACCCATCTAGATCAAGGAATATTTACATGTTAGTGGACGATGATGATGGCGGGACAGAGACATTGATTATAAAAGAATACGATTAAACCCTCATCTTTGTCTTTTAGTTTAAGTTTGGTTTATTTTTATTTTTTTTTTACTGAATTTCACTTTTTTTTACCTCCAAGTTTAATTTTTATTCCATTTATTCTATTTTACTGTATTATTTTTTTTTAATTTTTGTCATTTTTCTTCTTCCAATATTTGTCCTTTTAAATTAATCTCTCATTTTCTTCATTTTCCAGAATTTTATAATTGTTAATATATTTACCAGTTGAGATTATTACTATAAATTATTACTTTATCGTTATATTCTCTCCTTTATTGCCTTTATTTACTTATACTTTTCTTATTTTTTTTCCTTTTTGTCGTTTTTTTAGTTCGGTTTTTTTTACCTTTTTATAATATTTTTATTTTCTATTTTTCTAAGGTTAATTTGATTGAGCTTTGTCCATTTTTCCCTCTTTGATGTTTGTGAAGGGTGAGGGGAGGTGAGGTGAGGGGAGATGAGGTGAAGGGAGGTGAGGTGAGCTATAGTGAGGGGAGCAACAGCAAGGAGTGTGAGTGAGGAGAACTACAGTGAGGGGAGGTGAAGGGAGTGAGTGGAGCCACAGTTAGGGGAGCCAGGATGAGGGGTGAAGCGAGTCACAGTGAGGGAAGCCAAGGTGAAACGAGCCATAGTGAGGGGGGGAGCCAGAACCAGTACAACAGATACTAATGAGAAAGCAATTCCGGCTGAGCCAAACTTCCCACCCCGACCATCACGTGTGTGTGTGTGTGTGTCCCGAATATCAACTCTTACCACACACAACACACACACCACACACACACACACACACACACACACACACACACACACAACACACACACACACACATCACACACACACACTCACACACACACACACACACACTTGAGTCCCCCCAATAAGTTCCACTATTCTCCACACTACCTAAAGAAAATGGCTTGTACTACGAATGCTATTTTTTTTTTTTCTTAAGTAAACGCTATTGTTATCTTGTTATCTTTTATTTAATAACTACCATAGAGAGATCATACTAGTGTTGTTGTTTAAAATTACTATTTAAATTATTATGAGATATTTAAATTCTTTTTCCCGCTACAATGACGAGGGATTTTGGTCGTAGTTGCAGTGTGAGGGAGAGGTCGCCAGCTTCATGTTGTTGAGTATAGGAATGGCTTTTAGATGGTTTGCCAATTAAGGAAGAAAGTTACCATTAAGCAGCGTCCAGTTAAGCGTGTTCTTGTCGCCTCAGTTAGGTTAAAAAAAGGGAATGTAAAAATCGTTGTTCTTACCAGCAGTTACGTGGAGAAAATATTTGTAAGAGCCTTAAAGAATTCTGAGGCAATAGTGTTAGACATTTTCTTATCCCTTAGTTAAGTGAGTTTGAGGAAACCTAACTTAGGATCAGTCGAGATTTGGGGTGGTGTAGTGAACCTAACTTAGGATCAGTCGAGGTTTGGGGGGATGTAGTGTGTAGAGAGATACGTTGCCACATCCTCCGAGTAAGTAAGAATCCGGGTTCATTCCAGGGTAATTTATGATCCCCAGTTAAGTTAAAATAGAATCCCGAGCTCCTTTACGAACCACTACGAATCCGAACCCGGGCTCTACCCTTGTCAAATATCTTAAGGCAGAAGCTGCAGTGTAACAACCCTTCCTACCTCTTTGAGAACGATTTAGCCACTGGCGGAAACTCTGAGGTAGTTTAGTCTAATGGCCTGGCGCTAACGACCGCTTGATGGGGCTGTCGGAGTGCAGGAACTGGCGCTTGAGGGAGTGTCGAGGCTGTTGCTTATGGGGACTGGGTATAGTGCTGGTCCTGTGTGTGTGTGTGTGTGTGTGTGTGTGTTGTAAGGTTGTGGGGGAGGAAGTGAAGGACTCTTGTTATCATCATCATTATTATTATTATTATTATTATTATTATTATTATTATTATTATTATTATTATTATACCATATCTATTATCGCATCAATACCTCAAACACACGAACTATACAAAAGAAAATTTATCGTTAAATAGAGAAAACTGGACAACGAGGAAGGAAGACAGTTACTTAGATAAAAGATCAAGTTTAGTCTAAGGAATAAACTCAATGGATTTAAGGGTTGGCCATTCCGTACAGAGGCGTCTCTTATGTGTTTATTCTCAATGTGTGGGAGACCAAGTTTGCTCCTGCGTCAGCTGAGAGGCGAGGCGTGATCAGCTGATGGTTTGTTTACATAATATTTGGTCACCTGTTGGTTTGTTTATATCGGTCAGCTGATGGTTTGTTTACACAATACTCAGTCAGCTGATGGTTTGTTTACATACTAATCGAGTATGTGTGTGTGTGTGTGGGTGTGTGTGTGTGTGTGGGTGTGTGTGTTTTTGAGGGAATTTGATTAATATATAGACACTGAATCGTAGGAGTACTGACACACACACACACACACACACACACACACACACACACACACTTTCTCTTTCTCACACATCTTAATTCACTCACAAACTCATATTTTCCACCAGCTCATAATTCTAAAAATTTTCACCACCATCTTCCTCCCATTTTCAACCCTGCCGCCATAACTTTCTCGCTTTCATTTGAGCCTCACATCCTGGCACTGTCTGGCACTGTCCAAGGCATATCTGGTACAATCTAACCATTTCTGGCACTCTCTTGGTAATGATCCAGGCACTGTCTTGGATATTTTGGCAATGTTTGGCACCTTGTGGAGCTTTTATTAAACATTTTGGTAAATTGTGGCACTACTTCGTGATCATTAGAGCAGTTAACTACCTCTATCCAATGTGGCACTGAGGGAAAGTTAACATTATGACATCTCTCATGTGTGGCACCACCGTTCACTACTAACACACACTAACAGCCCCCCCCCCCCATATAGCCCCACAAAGCCTCCTTCGCCAGCCCCCATCTTTCACTGTTAACAAAATTAACCCCGTGTCGAGCAAGGGGGAGACCTCACTGTTAACCGCATTATCCCCCGGCAGCGCCTCTCCCTGAAGGTGACGATAATTTCTACTGGGAGTGTAAA
Source organism: Homarus americanus (assembly GCF_018991925.1). Classification (NCBI taxonomy): domain Eukaryota; kingdom Metazoa; phylum Arthropoda; class Malacostraca; order Decapoda; family Nephropidae; genus Homarus; species Homarus americanus. Next base: position 193,106 of record NW_024751660.1, read on the forward strand.
GTAAAAATAATTGTCATCTCTCTCTCTCTCTCTCTCTCTCTCTCTCTCTCTGGTTCATTTTATTTTTGTTTCCCATTCTCTTTTTCTCTTTTATGGTTCTCTTTATTTCTCTTTTTTTCTCTGCTCTTCTCTCTCTTTTATTTCTATCTGATCCTCTGTTTATGTTCTCTCTCTCTCTCTCTCTCTCTCTCTCTCTCTCCGGGTCTACACACTACATTCATACAGAGATTCAATTATCGTAAGTTATTGTTGTTTTTTGTTAATATTTTTGTTGCTTTTGTTGTTGTTGCTTTTATTTTATTATTAGCGTCATCCTTCTCATCATCATCTTTGTTTTCATTACATAATAATAATAATAACAATAATAATAATAATAATAATAATAATAATAATAACAATAATAATAATAACAATAACAATAATAATAATAATAATAATAATAATAATAATAATAACAATAATAATAATAATAATAATAATAATAATAATAATAATGTTGTCGTCATAATATCCATCGCCTGTAATTATTCCCAAGGCACAACAACAATCACCTTTCAGTAATTGTTATAAGTCAGCTGAGTCACTGTCGAGTAAATTTTTTTTTACTGTGTGTGTGTGTTTGTGTGTGTGTTTGTAATAATAATAATAATAATAATAATAATAATAATAATAATAATAATTAACGGTTTATTGAAACAGTTCTGCAGCCCGAAGGCTGAAAATATACATTGGACATAAATGACTTATTACATACATTGGTGGTTTAACAAAAGCCTTCATTAGAGAAAGGTGTGTGTGTGTGTGTGTGATAATAATAATAATAATAATAATAATAATGATAATAAATCATAATTAACGGTTTATTGAAAGAGCATGGCAGCCGGAAGGCCGAAAATATACAGTTGTATAATTTGGGAATGGGTCTCTTTAATTTACAAATAATACTTGTTGATTTACAAATAATATACAAGTAACATAAGTGATACAAATATGATATATAATAACTAGGGGGTGGTGGGGAGAAGGTCATACTGCAAGGCATTTCAATATAGTGACAGAGCAAAAAGTAAGACTTACTGGGAGTGAATACACTGGTTGATTACATGTTATTGATAATTTTTACAATGGTTGGGACTGGGCTGTTCTTATAGCGATCAGTTCGTGATCGTATGGGCTGGATGCGGTTGTGGTGTCGAACAGCAGTTCTCGGACGAGGGATTGCGGGTGGTAGTACGAGCCGGTGTCGAGGTTGGTGCAGAAGTTTCTCACCAAATTTGCAGATGAGGTCGTGGTGATGGTCAGTGAGAGCCGAGAGGGTCAGTGCATTGAGCGCTTCTTGATACGTGGGGTAGGAAGGGGAGAGAATAATCTTGCATGCCCTCTTTTGCACTTTTTCTAGGTGTTTACGTTGTGTGGCATTTAGGGAGGAAGACCAGGTAGGGGAGGCATAGGTGAGCTTGGGAAGTATGAATGTTGAGTAAACACTGAGGAGCTCGGGGGCAGGAACTCCGAGGGACTTAGTCGGCGGAGGAGGTGGAGACGGAAACTGGAGGATTTGACAACTTCACTGACGTGTGGTTTCCAATTTAGTTTGTTATATATGGTGAGGCCGAGGAGCTTACTGGAATCTACAACCTGGAGTGTGTTGGGACCTAAAGTAATGGAAGGGGTTGGAACAACGTCGGAGGAGAGGTTGATGTGCATAACCATGGTCTTGGTATGGTTGATGGTAATGTGGTTGTTGGTGGCCCAGTTTTGGAGACTGTTCAATAAATCCTGAAGGGCGGTATAGTCGGGAGCAGAATTATTGACACTGATCCCAATGGTGTGTGTGTGTGTGTGTGTGTGTGTGTGTGTGTGTGTGTGTGTGTTTGTCTGTCTCTCTCTGTCTGTCTGTCTGTCTGTTTGTCTGTTTGCTTCCTGTAGTTTACGTCAACAAATTGAAAATACACAAATTAGTCGGATTTAGAACAATATTTGTCATCTAAAAAATAATGAGTAAGCCCAAATAAATAAATATGCCTGTCTGTCTCTGTCTGTCTGTCTGTCTGTGTGTGTCTGTGTCTGTCTGTGTCTGTCTCGCTGTCAGATGAAACGCTATACCGCCAGTCATTCGTTTTTTCGTCTATTTAACTGCAATGTTCTCAGGCAATACCATGTTAAAAAACTATAGCGCAAACTTCGACTGAAAATATTCCACAATTTCACAAACGGAATCCCTCAAATTCTTCTCTTCGTTGTGGCGGTCTTGTAAAAGTTTTCCAGTTTAAAAATGCTGTGAGCCGGAATACCCTGCCGAGGATTATGGAATGGGAACCCGTGTAGGGTAGTATTAAGGTCGTCTGGCCACAGGAATTCCGCTGTTTGATGGCTGGACGGATATTGCGTCTGTGTTGAGCCAAGCATGCGATGTGATTACGGATGGCAACGGTATCCGAACTATGGCGGTGGTGGTAGCGGGAGCAATAGCATCTCATGTGTTTGTATATATATATATATATATATATATATATATATATATATATATATATATATATATATATATATATATATATATATATATATATCTGTGTGTGTGTGTTGGTTCAAGCATTTGCGACCGGTTCTCACCCCCGCTAACTGGTGTTCGGATACCGCTTGTTATCCGTAATGGCATCGAGATAAGCTGGACAGTAATGCCATCCCGTTAGGAGTAATCTGCTATTGTACCGTAGCCACAGGAGCTTCCGGGGGGCAATACGTGATCATCATGTTCCCTGACGGCTTTGATTACATTGTGTTGGACGGTGGTGGCGTTCCTCAGGGCCCTCTCCCATCACCTCCCCTCTTCCTCTGTTATCATAATTACATACATGCGCCTTTTAAGTAATGAGAATATCGCGGTGGTGTTAATTTTCAAAGGTACTGTCCAATAATACTTGATACTGTCGAATTACGCTTGATACTGTCCGATAACGCTTGATACTGTCCAATAACGCTTGATACTGTCCAATGACGGTTGATACTGTCCAATAACGCTTAATACAATCCATTATAAAGATACTGTCCAATGACGGTTGATACTGTCCAATAACGCTTAATACAATCCAATAACACTTGATACTGTTCAATAACGCTTGACACTGTCCAGTAACGCTTAAATCTGTCCAATAACGCTTGAACTGTCCAATAACGCTTGATACCGTCGAATAATGCTTAATATTGTCCAATAACGCTAGATAATCTCCAATAACGCTTGATACGATCCAATAACGCTTAATACTGTCCAATAACGCTTAATACTATCCAATAACACTTGACACTATCCAATAACGCTTGATACTATCCAATAACGCTTGATACTATCCAATATCGCTTAATACTGTCGAAAAACGCTTAATACTGTTCAATAACGCTTGACACTGTCCAATAACGCTTAATAATATTCAATAACGCTTGATACTGTCAAATAATGCTTGATACTGTCCAATAACGCTTAATACTGTCGAATAACACTTAATACTGTCCAGTAACGCTTAATACTGTCCAATAACGCTTGACACCGTCCAATAACGCTTAGTACTGTCCAATAACGCTTGACACTGTCCAATAACGTTTGATACTGTCCAATAACGCTTGATACTGTCCAATAACGTTTTGTAATGTCGAATAACACGTAATACTGTCCAATAATGCTTGACACTGTCCAATAACGGTTGATAATGTCGAATAACGCTTGATGCTGTCCAATGAAGCTTGATACTGTCCAATAACGCTTGATGCTGTCCAATGAAGCTTGATACTGTCCAATAACGCTTGATGCTGTCCAATGAAGCGTCATACTGTCCAATAACGCTTGATGCTGTCGAATAACTCTTGATACTGACCAATAACGATTGATACTGTCCAATAATGCTTGATACTGTCCAATAACGTTTGATACTGTCCAATAACGTTTGATACTGTCCAATAACGCTTGATGCTGTCCAATAACACTTTATCTACATTGTCTGTCACTGTATCCTGTACACACTGTATCCTGTACACACACTCCTTCTTCCCCTCCCTCCCTCCCTCCCTCCTCCTCCCCTCCCTCCCTCCCCCTCCCTCCTCCCCTCCCTCCCTCCCTCCCTCCCTCCTCCCTCCCTCCCTCCCTCCCTCCTTCCCCTCCTCCCTCCTCCCCTCCCTCCTCCCTCCTCCTCCCTCCTCCCTCCTTCCTTCCCTCCTTCCTTTCTTTTCACTAGATGTAGTTACCATTATAGGCCATTTCTCACTTCCTTTATTTTGCGGAAGGTGTTTGTTGTATATTTTTCTTTCTCTATCTCTTCCCCTTTCTCTGTCTCCTTTTCGCTCCAATTCTGTATTTCTTTCTTTCTGTGATTTACCCTTTCTCTTTTCTCTCTATTGGTATCTCTCTCTTCCCCTCTTCATTATGTCTTCAGTATCTCCTCTTCCTCTCCTTAGCCTCATAATTCCCCATTATTACCCTTCTTGCTTCTCATAATTCTACGTAATTTCCCATTTTCTCTCACTTCCCTCATTCGCACGCTCTCTCGCCTATCTCACATTATTCTTATTCTCTTTACGTTGCATTCTGATGTTTTTGTCCTCCTGCCTTGAATGGGAATCTCTCTCACTCGCTCTTTCTTCGTACTTTCTCTTGCATTCTTCCTTTTACTTTGTCTTTAACGTTATTTTACTTTTACTTTCTTTTACTCTATTTTCCTTCTTTCTTTTACTTTTTCTTACCTACTTTTACTTCTTAATTTCTCATAATTTCCCTTTCACTTAGTTTGTTTCTTTTACTTTCTCTTTTACTTTATTTTACTTTATATTTACTTTCTTTTACTTTCTTTTAGCTATTTACTTTCTTTTAATGCCACATCTCTTTCACTCTGAACCTCTCACACTCACTCTCTCTTAGTCACACACCTCCACTCGTTAACTCCCTCTTCCACCTCTCACACTCCCCTCACACACCCCTCTCACACCCCTCTCACACCTCTTTTAATGCCACATCTCTTTCACTCTGAACCTCTCACACTCACTCTCTCTTAGTCACACACCTCCACTCGTTAACTCCCTCTTCCACCTCTCACACTCCCCTCACACACCCCTCTCACACCCCTCTCACACCTCTCCTACACACCCCTCTCACACCCCTCCACCTCCTCTCTCTACACCTCTGCCTCTCCCTACACCCTCTCCACCCCCTCTCTGCCTCTCTCACCCCACCCCCTCACCCCTCTCCACCTCTCTCCATCTCTCTCTCCACACCTCTCCCCACCCCTCTCCCACCTCTCCTACACCCCTCTCACCCCTCCCCACACCCCTCTCCCACACCCTCTCCCCACCCCTCTCCCCTCTGCCTCCCCCTCCCCCCCTCTCACACCCCTCTCAGACATTAATCAATAACCAGCAGTGAATTATTTCCTTCACTCCCACTCTTGTTGACACACTTACCCCCACTCATGATAGAAGATCTCTCCCCAATATGGCGTCAAAGTAGCACTGAGACTCTACCAAACTTTAAGTTATTTAGGGATTTGTGTGTTTATTTTTGTCTGTTAATTAGATGAACAAAAAAAACACTGCTTTAACCTCTCTTATCTACCACACACAGGTATCGGGAGCAAGATGGCGTCCAAGTGCCACTGAGACTCGACTGCAACTCTCAGATTGTTAAGGTAAATGAGTTTTGAGTTTTATTATAATTGTATATGAAAGAATGTGGTTTAGTTGTCTCGTTTCGGTTTTATTTCACACAGGTAATTGAACAAAATGGCGTCAGAATTGTTCAAAGACCTTACCGTAATTAAAGGTGTTTTCTGTTACTAAGCTGGATAATCTTTAGGGGATAATGGAGTCAAATTAGCTCTGAGACTTTACCATGACAGTTAGTTGTAAAAGGTTGATATACAATTGACATTTTTGAGAATCTAGACAAAATGGCGGCAGTATCACCCAGGGACTCTACCGTAACCAAAGACGCTTGCTCAATTAACTGGAAAATCTTCGGTCAAAATGGAGGTCAGTATAACTCAAAGACGCTTCCAGCCACAGTCGTAAACCGTTATATACGCATCTCTAAGTCTCGCTACCTCGGTCCTTCCTTCCCTAGACGAAAAAAATAAATAAAAAATCGGCTATTTAGTGCCTCCGCCGGCGAACTGTCATTGCCTCCGCCGGCGAACTGAGTCAGGAGTAATAGCCCCATTTTCGCGTACTGGTGGCGGTCGTGGCGCAGTGGGCAGGATGTCTGGTTTATTAACATAATAGAGGCCATAGTTCGATTTCTTGTGAGGGCGAAGGTCGACTGTGTTGATATTGCGTACTCTGTGTGTGTGTGTGTGTGTGTGTGTGTGTGTGTGTGTAATTGATCGCTTTTTGTTTTATTTATGTTTTCTTTTTCATTGCTTCTTCTTTATCTTTTATTTTGTCTAATATTTTTTCATTAATCTCATATTTTTTTGGTGGGTCTGTGTTTATATTTTACCGTTAATTTGGTGGATTATTTCTCACATTCGTTTCTCATTTAATTTGTTGATTTTTTCTCTATGTATGTATGTATGTATGTATGTATGTATGTATGTATCAGTGCCGTATACAGTTAATACTAAATTAACTCTTCCCCATAATTAGTCCGGGAAGTTCCATTAATAGTGACTCACGAACTAAGTTCATTAGTCGATTAGTTTAATTAGTTTCGTGACGAGTATGATCCCTGGTGCTCGAACCCTGGACTTGGGCTCATTGGTTCACCTGGTTCACCGGGAAAGTGGTTCATGGTTTCAGGGGTTCGGATAATTACTGATTCAATGGTTCTTGGTGGGTTAGTGGGTTTATAATTTATGGGTTCAGTGATTCAGTGTTTCGATGATTATGTGATTTAGTGATTCAGTGATTTATTGATTAAATGTCTTCGTGTTTCAGTGTCTTAGATTCAGTGATTCGATTATTGAATAGCTTCGATTCAAAAGTTTAATGACCCAATGGCTCAGTGGTTCAGTGCCTCAACGGTCCAGTGCCTCAATGGTTCAGTGGTTCAGTGCCTCAACGGTCCAGTGCCTCAATGGTTCAGTACATCAGTGGTTCAGTACCTCAGTGGTTCAGTACTTCAGTGGTTCAGTACTTTAGTGGTTCAGTACCTGAGTGATTCAATGCTTCAGTGCTTCGATGGTTCTGTGATTGGATAATAATGTGGCTCAATACCTTAGTAGCCCAGTGCCTCAATGGTTCAGTGGTTCAGTGGTTCGAGAGGTAGCGAGCGGACCCATATTGCCGGGAAAGGATCATCTCTCTCTGCCGTCATTAAAAGAGGAGTAAGCTCTTCAAAAATGGATGGAAAAATTCCCACTCGGCAGAATTTAAAACAGCAGCTGGAATTAATCATAAGTGAGCGAGAGAGAGAAAGAGAGATAAAGAATGTGTGTGTGTGTGTGAGAGAGAGTAAGAGAGAGAGAAAGAGAGATAAAGAGTGTGTATCTATGTGTGTGTAAGAGACAGAGAGAGAGAGAGTTCCTATATTTTTATCTTTCTCTTTGTATTACATCTGTCTTTATGTCGTCCATTTATCTGTTCTATATCTATCCCATATAATATTTTTATTCAGTAAATGTCCACTGAAATTCGCTAAGTCAATCACAAAACGACTTAAACCTTCATCAACCAATCACGATCGTTTAAATAACCCTCGCCCTAGTTGGCAACACTTTGAGAAGAAGAAAAACAACCCACCACCAAATGAAAACACCTCAGCCAATAGCATCACGACTTCAATTCTAAACGACCAATAGGGGAGGAGGATCCTGATTATATACGCCGAGGTGTCAATTAATAAATATTGAATTAATATCGGCAGACTTGAGAGCTGGGTGTTGTTCTTCGTCCACTGGGAAATAAAAACTCTTTGTGGGGGGGCGCCGGGGGGGGGGGTGATTATTCTTCTTTAACGTTGGGTAAAATACATGAATTGTAAAGTAGAGCCAGATGAATATTTAATGTGTTTGACTATATACTAGAGAGGTATAGCTGTTGGTGTTTCCCTTGTTGTATTTTCTTAGCTTTATGGTTTAGTTTTTTATGTCCCCGAACGTACAGAGGAGAGGTATATTATGTTAGCCGACTCCTCTTAGCTTTTATTCTATATCAGCTATGTCCCCGACCTCAAGATAAAAATATAGCTCTTGTTTTTATCTATTTTGTTTTAGCTTTAACAATTTATCTGTGTCGTCGACCACATAGGGGAGAGTTATATATAGCTGTTGGTGTTAGCTGTTATTTTTTAGCTTTTTTCTGTCTATTTGTCTCTGACCGCACAGTAGGGAGGGCGAGAGAAATATAGCTTTGATGATAGCTGTCTTGTGTAATATTTATGTGTCAGTCATACAGAAGAGATGATTATAGCTTTTGTTGTTAGCTATCTCGTGTATTTAGGGAAGCCAAGGTCAGCTGATACTGTCAGTAATAGGTAAATATTGACAAAATTTGGCCGAAAATAGGAAAGAAAAAGCAAAAATAGGCACAAAATTGGTCAAATTTCTCAAAAAAATCTACAAAATTCTGCCTTTATTTGATTATTTGGTCAATGTTGAGGAAGTGCAAATAAGAGGGTCAAAGGTCAAACGTGAGAAAAGTTAGAATGTTTGACCTGTCGTAATGTTACTCTTATTAATGACACACACACACACACACACACACACCATTTATCTCTCTCAACTCACCTAAATTAATTACTCTATGAAAATAATTAAATACCGTTATCTTATTCGTTTGTAATGTTTTTTATTGTATTTATTTAGTTATGTATGTTAACCCCTTCCCTCCATGTACACAAATGAGCCGCCGCCCTGAGCTGCTTCATCAGGGAGGAATTACAGCAAAAATCCTACTACTTCAATTTGCATATCTGACACACTAAGCCTCATTTGTGCTAAGCTGGGCAGAGGTTACACAGACGACCGGGAATATGCGTCAATGTTTGTTCACTCTACTCGTATGTATGTATGTATGTATGTATGTATGTATGTATGTATGTATGTGTGTATGTGTGTATGTATGTGTGTATGAATGAATGAATGAGACTTGGATTTGTTTGTATGTACCTGTAGCATCAACAACACCCACCTGGCTGGCCGTCACGTGTGTTTGGGTCCCACATCCACGGCCAGACACCTCATATATCTTCATCCCCGCTACAATCCAGTTTGGTGCCGCCGGCCAGAAGCGCTAACCTGTTTCTGTGTTGATCTGGTTCGCTTCCTTCCACAACAGGTTCACCTTTTACTCGACTTGTGTTTTTTGTTTTATTGTTGTGTTTTTTTTTATTCTTCGTTTTTATGTTTTTGACGAAGGGATGTATTTGTGGTGGTTGTCAGCGGAGGAAAAACACAAACGTATTTTACTTTTTTTTATGATGTTTTAGAATTGACAGTTTGAGACAAAAGGAGTCGCAGTGTTTATTTTGTCATCCATCGGACCTCACCCCCACCCCCCCCCCTTCTACAATAAAAAAACAAGTAGATTTATTTTGTTTTATTTGTTTTAAAGAAGTAAATTATTTCTAGATGAAGACATTTCTCGTCCTAAAAAAAAAACATTGTTTTATAACGTAAGAGTGAAGTGAGAAAATCCGCATAACGTCAGAGGAAAAAAAAAACACAGAAATATGACTTGTTTTTTCCGTTTCTGTTTATGGTTTAACGAAACGGAAAACTCCACCCGATGCTTCCCGCCAGACTAAAAAAAACACGGACCACTTTGTTTTTTTGTCAGTTTTAAAAGAATAAAACAAGTCAATCATGTGTTTGTCGCAAGAAAAAAATTCACACACACACACACACACACACACACACACACACACACACACACACACCAACTTAAAACACGATACATAAAGACCCTGTTGCATATATATATAGTTAGGTGAATCTCCCCTGAGCATGACGAAAATAATTGATCCATTAAAACAGCTCATATTATCTGACGGTGTTTTGAGTGAAAATTATCGACATTGTGGGATTTGAAGTGTTTTGCATTTTGAATAGTTATTAAGAGTGTTATTTTTCAGTGAATTTGATGGTTGTGGTAAATTTTGTTCATGTATTCGTATGTATCGGCGGCTGATATAGGACAAGGGTAAGTTTATTCTGGATCCGGATTCGAAATCGCAACCGACACCGAACCCCGAAACAGACACCGAACCCCGAAACAGACACCGAACCCCGAAACAGACACCGAACCCCGAAACAGACACCGAACCCCGAAACAGACCGAACCCCGAAACAGACACCGAACCCCGAAACAGACACCGAACCCCGAAACCGACACCGGATCCGGAAACAATACCGAACCCCTGAACGATACCGAACCCGGAATCGATACCAGATCGAGAAACGACACCGAACGAACTACAAAAAATGACAAAACTTACAAAAACAAATAAAAAAGAAAGAAACAAAATACCAGAGAAGAATAAAATAAGTTGAAAACGGATTTAGGAAAGAAAATAAGATACAAGGAATTATAGAGAAAATGGGATAAATAAAGTTTGGAGGAAGGGAAGGCGGTGATAAATCCTGGGAAATGCAAAGGGAGGAAAATGACTTTGAAGTTTTATTGAATTTGTGTGAAAAAGATGGAAAGACGGCGAGGAAGTTCTCTGGGCTATCCGTGGGGGCTATTTTGGGCTATATGTTGGGGCTACCTTGGGCTATTTTTGGTTACCTTGGGGCTATCTTTTGGGGCTGCCTTGGGACTATTACAGGGTTTTATTGGGCTTTCTGGGGTTATTTTGGGCTAATTTGAGGCTATGTGGGGCTATTTCAGGGTTATATTGGGCTACATTTGGGCTATCTGTGGGTGCTTTTTCGGGGTTATATTGAGCTATCTAGGACTATTTCTGGGCTACTTTTGGGTTACCTTAGGGCTATTAGGAGGATATTTGGGCCTACCTAAGGTTATCTCGTGCTATTTTCGGTTACCTGGGCTATTCGAAGCTACCTGCGGATTATTTGAAACTACCTGTGGCAATTTTTTTGGCTATTTGGAGGCTATGTAAGGCTATATGTCATTTAATTTATAGAATATATGAGACTCTCTGGGGCTATCTGAGACTACAAAGACACTACAAAGAGACTACCTGAAACTCCCTGGACTACCTGAGACTACGAAATACTACCTGAGACTACAAAGAGACCATCTGATATTACAAAGAAACTACAACAGACTACCTGAGACTACAAGAGACTACCTGAGACTCCTTGAACTACCTGAAACTACGAGATACTACCTGAGACTACAAAGAGACTATCTGAGACTATCTGAGACTACAATTGGCTACTCCAACCAGGACATCACCCACATAAATACCTTCTCTCTCTCTCTCTCTCGTCATTTCTTACCTCAGGTTTCTCTAAGTCTCTTATATCCTTGAGGACGTGAAGTATAACTCTCTTATTGCTGAAGGACTGGTCGTATGTTTAGTCAGAGGTGGTCTCTCTCTCTCTCTCTCTCTCTCTCTCTCTCTCTCTCTCTGGCGGGGAGGATGGTGTGGTCAGGGTACAGCTGGTGGGGAGGATGGTGTGGTCAGGGTACAGCTGGTGGGGAGGATGGTGTGGTCAGGGTACAGCTGGTGGGGAGGATGGTGTGGTCAGGGTACAGCTGGTGGGGAGGATGGTGTGGTCAGGGTACAGCTGGTGGGGAGGATGGTGTGGTCAGGGTACAGCTGGTGGGGAGGATGGTGTGGTCAGGGTACAGCTGGTGGGGAGGATGGTGTGGTCAGGGTACAGCTGGTGGGGAGGATGGTGTGGTCAGGGTACAGCTGGTGCGTGTCGTGGTGCTTGTGTAGAGGTCTTTGGGGTCCAGCTGTCGTGAGAGGAGAGTCAGGTGGTGCACGTTAGCCTCACACTCCCTCGTAATACCTGCCAGGACGAGCCTCTCCTGCACCTTCTGATGGCTGAGTCTACGAGGCACCTGAAGATTAGCATCCCACCAGCTTATTTCACCTGATAATTTACCATTCTATAAGGTTAGGTTAGGTTGTGTTGTGTTAGGCTTAGTTATGTTAGTTTAGGTTAGGGTTTGGTTAGTTTTGGTTAGGTTAGGTTAGTTTAGGTTAGGGTTAGGTTAGTTTTGGTTAAGGTTGGGGTTTGGGCTAGGGATAGGTTGGTTAGGGTTAGGTTAGGTTAGAGTCTTTAATCAAGCTGTGTAATTATCTCGGGGGGGGGCTACTCTTCACAGGTAGTGAGGGTCATCACTTGTCTTTGTCAGAGGCAAATTAGACCTGCCATGTCTGACCCCCAAGAGGTATCCTGTAGGTGTTGGCTCGTTCTGTAGCACTAGTCTCTTCCCTGGGCAGGTGAAGTCAGGTGTGTGTGTGTGTGTGTGTGTGTGTGTGTGTGTGTGTATTTGCCCTTCAGTCAGATACCTAGAATAGGATGAGTGAGTTACCTTTTGATTGAATTACAATACTCCACCACCAACAATAACTACAACAGCAACATTGACAATAACAACTTCCCTAACAACAACAATAATGCCACCACCACCAACAACAACAATAATAACACCAACACCACCCGCCACCAACGACAATATTAAAAACAACAACAATATCACCACCACCACCACCAACAACAACAACAACGGCAACAATAACAATAACAACAACAGGACATTAAATTAGGTGTTCCAGAGTGGAGGAGGTATCAGTGTGCTGCCTTGCGGTACACCGGATCCTGCTGTCTGGTGGTGACGTGGGTGCCTCCAGTCTCTTTATCTCTCCTTCTCTCTCCTCCTCATTTCTTTCCTTTCTTTATTTCACTTTTACTCTTTATCCCTCTTACTCTCATTATTTCCCTGGACATTCTGAATACCAAAATCCATCCCTAACTCACAACACATAAAAAAAAATGGATTGGAGAACCAATTTCAACTCTCGCTACTAGACAAAAAATCAGACGCGTCGCCACTCAAAAAACAATTTCATCGCTCGCACTGACAACATTTAGACATCTCTGGCATTAAAAACCAATTTCAACACTGATGCTGACAATATTCAGCCATTTCTGAACCTAGCTAGACTCACCACGAACGCACGCCTCCACTCTCGTTCGCTAACGAATAATAAACATAGAAAAAATAATCAGATATTTTAAAATGTGTAAAGCAAAGTTGAACGCACCCATTGACAATATCCACACACGCCGAAGCCAAAATGGGCCATATTCACCCTTTTAAAGAAATATAAAACCAATTAAATTTGTGAGACAACATTGTGGAGGTAGAAGGGGAGAGAGAGAGAGAGTGTATGTGTGTTAGAAAGAGAGAGAGAGAGAGAGAGAGAGAGAGAGAGAGAGGGAGAGAGAGAGACTGGTGTGATGGTGGTGGTGTGAGTGAGAGGACAGAGGAGAGGAGGTGGTTCTGGTTCAGTGTGGCCTCAGCCTCCAGAGAGTGAATACCTCGCCTTACGCTCCTCATCGTCCATCTCCCTCGCGTGTTCTTGGTACCCGTGAATTATTACAGTATAATTTTTTTTAATCGTTTATTTTCTTCTCGATGCATTTTGGACTTCTGCTCCCTTACGAATGTTTTGTTATTAAATGGTGAAAGTGAACGTTGATATAAGACTCGTGGTGATAATTGGTGGTAATTATCTGGTCTTGTGGATAATATTGCTAATTGATTTTGAACTGAAAGATAAATGATTTCTTTCCCAATGTGGTTTGTGTTTATGGAAAAAAAAAAGACTTTAAACTCCACCAAGGAAGGAAACAAGATTAAGTGTTCTTTTTAGGGGAAATTTAGTGTACATAATGATAAGAGGGAAAAAACTAATGAGAGGGAAAAAACTAGTCTCATGGTTTCTTGAAGACACGTGTTGCTGGAGGGGGAAAAATGATATGCTTGATAAGGTTATATTTTAATACAAGGGAAAAACCCTGAAAAACACACACACACACACACACACACACACACACACATGTTCCTTAATCATACTAGATCCTTATTAGACAGGTGTGTAATTATATACGTGCAAAAAAGGTTTATACGTAGAAAACTATAACAGGTGTATAAACAGATGATTATATGACAGGTGTGTGATTAGAGTTTTCTTTTTACTTTTTCTTTCACTTTGGATTTAAACTTTCATATTAGTATCAACCAGTATTGTAGCTTTCCTTTAACTTTCTATTTGTATTCCAGAATCTAAGCTAAGTCTTTCTCCTGTAGTTTTATTGAATACCGTAACTTTCATTTTACTTTCACTTTCACTATTGGATTTAAACTTTCACTTAAAGTTTTCACACCGTAGCTTTCTTTTTGCGTTCTCTTTCACTCTGGTTTTAACTTTCACTTAAATTATTGGTGATTACCGAAGCTTTATTTTTTTACTTTCTATTCGTGTTCCCAAATCTAACCTAACTTTCTTTTTACTTTCTCTTTGGTTCAGGATTTAAACACTCATTATCTCAGCTTTCTTTTTTACCTCTTGTTTCTAAATCATGAATCATAAGCTAACTTTCACTTACCTTTCTCTTTATAGTTATGAAACCGAACCCAAACTTTCACAGAAAGTATCATGCGTTTTTAGACTCCTTAATAAGTGTAACTTTTCTCTCTATTACGAAAAAAAAGTTGCGTTATAGTTTTACGCATAGTTTGCTTCACTAGGCATCTAATTAGCTCAACTCCGAGGCCTTATAAAAACCTATATCTTATTTGTAATTAGTGGTAATAGTTACTGATGGCTTATTTAATGACGGGTTTATTATATACGTGTTTGGTGGTTAATTAGGTTCAGTTATTATTATTATTATTATTATTATTATTATTATTATTATTATTATTATTATTATAATTATTATTAGTAGTAGTAGTAGCATTATTATTATTATTATTATTATTATTATTATTATTATTAATTCGCCACATAATGTCCTTAAAATTTAAAATTGTATCCAAAATTACATTACAAAGCGTAATTTGCATAACACAGAGACACATACAGGCACATACATGGCGCATGGTGTTATGTGGGCGCCCTTATCACCTGTGTTAATTAATGGTGGTTCTGTTGACCTTTGTACACCTGTGACCTCTGCAGCAGCTGGGTTGATTTTGAAACAGTTGTGAACAGTTGTGACCCCCGTGTTGAACTATGAACACCTGTGATCCTGTGTTGAACTATGAACACCTGTGACCCTGTGTTGAACTATGAACACTTGTGATCCCGTGTTGAACTATGAACACCTGTGACCGCCGTGTTGAACTATGAACACCTGTGACCCCCGTGTTAAACTATGAACACCTGTGACCGCCGTGTTGAACTATGAACACCTGTGAACACCCAGACCCTTGTGAGAACACCCAGACCCTGTGTTGAACTATGAACACCTGTGACCGCTGTGTTGAACTATGAACACCCAGACCCCTTGTGTTGAACTGGCGAACACCTGTGACCGCTGTGTTGAACTATGAACACCTGTGGACTGTCGTTGAATCCGCGAACACCCAGACCCCTGTGTTGAACTATGAACACTCCAGACCGCTGTAAGTTGAACTATGAACACCTGTGCCCCTGTGTTGAACTATGAACACCCAGACCCTGGGTGTTGAACTATGAACACCCAGACCGCTGTGTTGAACCATGAACACCCAGGATCCTGGGTGGTTGGAACCTCATGAACACCTGTGATCCTGTGTTGAACTATGAACACCCAGACCGCTGTTGAACTATGAACACCTGTGACCCCAAAGGAATCCAAGTGAACACCTGTGACCGCTGTAAGTTGAACTATGAACACCTGTGACCCTTGTGTTAACTATGAACACCTGTGACCGCTGTGTTGAACTATGAACACCCAGACCCCTGTGTTGAACTATGAACACCTGTGATCCTGTGTTGAACTATGAACACCTGTGATCCCGTGTTGAACTATGAACACCTGTGCCCCCGTGTTGAACTATGAACACCTGTGACCCCCGTGTTGAACTATGAACACCTGTGACCGCCGTGTTGAACTATGAACACCTGTGCCCCCGTGTTAAACTATGAACACATGTGACCTCCGTGTTGAACTATGAACACCTGTGACCCCCGTGTTGAACACTGAACACAATTGAACAACACTGTCCGCGAAACACCAGGCAAACTCACTTAAACTTTCAACAGGTCCTATAATAAACTGGGGTTAACCTTTGACCTCTGTTAATATCATAAACCTTCCTGACTCTGCATTGACCACAGCGTAACCTAACCTAACCATTTAGATCCTCTGTTATCTCTGGGGGGCGGCTCGTGACTCCCCCAACACCACCCCCAGAGAAGACAGCTGACTTAAACACCACCTCTGAGATTTGGGGGTGATTTTGGGACCGCCCTCATAGAGACCATTCTCCCCTCCCCAACCCCGCAAGAGACCCCTCCCCTTACAAGAGACCACCTGCCTCCTCCCCCTCTGGTCGTATCGTCTACCAGCTAGGGGGTCGTCATGTGGTGGTGTGTGGTGGTTGTGGTGATGGTGGCTGGGGTGGTTACAGCAGTGCAGATCAAGAGAAGTAAGTAATGATTTGATTATTGTCTCTCTCTCTCTCCATACATTTATGAAACTTTCGCACACCTCACTCAACATAGTTCATGACTAACTTAAGCCAATTCATTACATTCTTCTGTCACACACACACACACACACACACACACACACACACACATACACACACACACAAACACACACACACACACACACACACAAACACACACACACACACACACACACATCGTCTCCAGTGTATTATCAAAGGTTTCAGGTGTTTATTTAATACATATAAAAGACATAAATCCAACCGTGTTATCGAGGCATTTTAGCATCTTTTGCCATGGTTTTAGTCCAGTATATATGGCCAGGGTTTTGTCCAGGTATATATGGCTGTGGTTTTTGTCCAGGTATATATGGGCTGTGGGTCCAGTATATATGGCCAGGGTTTTGTCCAGGGTACATATAGCCAGGGTTTTGTCCAGATATACATTGCCATGTTTTGTCCAGGTATAGCCAGGGTTTTGGTCCAGGTATATAGTAGAGTGGTTTTGTCCAGGCACATAGCCAGGGTTTTGTCCAGATATAAGCATTGCCATGTTTTGTCCAGGATATAGCCAGGTTTTGAACCAGATAGATACTAACTAAAACCATCAAGCATATAGTATCAAGCATTTGACTAGTCGATGGATACAGACAACATATCCATTATTGTTGTAGCTATTGTTAATCGTATATATGGGAGATCGCATATACCAACACGGATATATAACTTATGTCTGTAATGTAAAGATAAATAACAAATGTATCTAATGTATATAATGAACATGTACAGTTATTAATTATATCACAATTTATATGCGAAGGGGAAAATCGCATATCTACCGGGGAAGGTATATATATTCTGTTTTTATATAGCGAGGTTAAGTGATGGTTATGAGGCGTATATACCAAATTGTTAAACATTGTCTTAGGTTTCTACCATTCGTATATGAACGGAGAAAGGGGGGAGGGGGGGGGTGGGGGTGGTATACAGGAAGCCGCGTATATCGTCAGCGTTTTTGCATTGGGCAGTGTAACCAATGTGTGGGTGTAGCAGCGACCCCTCACCAGAGTCCCGTACTGCCTTCCTGGAATGTTGAGGTGGAGGTGAGAGAAAGATGGGGGTAGAGGAAGTAGAGAAAGGAGGAACTAGACAGAGAGAGAGAGAGAGAGAGAGAGAGAGAGAGAGAGAGAGAGAGAGAGAGAGAGAGACACACACACACACCTGTTAGTTAACTGAGAGTAACCGTATCACCTTAAAATTATCCTACACTTTATTTCACGCGATGTTTAAACACACTATCGCGGGACGGTATGGTTAGGATAGGTTAGGTTAGGTTATGTTAGTTTAACTTAGGTTAGGTTAACTTTAGGGTAGGTAATATTAAGGTGAGGTAAACTAAGGTGGTAATCTGACAGGTGAGTAGGGAGACAATTAATTATGTAAACTGAAGTATCTAATTATATTTACCCTATTTCTCGTCTTTTAAGAAATAAACAATTAACAGACACACTTTAAAACACAGACAATTTAAAACACACACACTTTAAAACACAGAAACACCCTTTAAAACACAAACACTTAAAAAACACCAACGCACTTTATAAACTACCACTCATAAAAACACAGACACAAATTAAAACACCCAACACAGTTTACACTAACACAAACACACTACAAAACAAACACCAAACTCTCTGTATTATCAGGTATTAACAGACCCCCAAAATCATCCATAAACTGCAGCTCATTATAAACCCAACACCTGTAATGACGTATTTTTGGGGGTAATTACATTTTTTACCTGGGGATGGAATTTTGACATTTAAAAGCATTCGCGGTGTTTTTGTTGGGTTTTTGTTTTTGTTTTTTGTTGTTTATTGTCATCAGTGTGTGTGTTGTGTGTGTGTGTGTGTGTGTGTGTGTGTGTGTGTGTGTGTGTGTGTGGCATCCTATACATAACTTTCCTCCCTGTAGCTGTAACTGTACCTGCACCTGTATCTGAATTTACCTGTACCCATACCTGTAACTTATCTACCTCTTTTCTGTACCTCTACCTCTCACAATACTCACCCCTCGTCGTCACCGTCACCACATACATACATACATACATACATACATACATACATACATACATACATACATACATACATACACCAGTACTAAAATGCAAAAGTAAAATTTAAATAAAAAAAAACTATCTCGAAGAATTATTTTAAATTGGTGAGGCAATATGCGTGATGTTATGGTACAGTGGGTCCAATTGTGAGGTCTTTGTCTGTGTGAGTTGAAGGGTGCCGCTACCACCATCACTACCACACCCACTACCACTACCACTACCACCACACCCACTACCATCACCACCACCACCATTACCACCACACCCACTACCATCACCACCACCACCATTACCACACCCACTACCATCACCACCACCACCATTACCACACCCACTACCACCACCACCACCACCACCACTACCACTACCTTCACTACCACTACTAACACTACCGTCACCACCATCACTACCACACCCACCACCACCACCACTACTACTAATAATTCACTCGCCACCACCACCACTACCACTCAATACCACACCCACTACCACCACCACCACTACTACCACTACCACCACCACCACACTACCACTAACACTACTACCACTACCATCACCACCACCACCACCATTACTGGTTGAAACCACCACCACCACCACCACTACTACCACACCCACCACACACCACTACCACCACATCACCACCACCACCACTGCACACACATTCCACCACACATCACCACACACCACTACCACTACCATCACCACCACCACCACCACTACCACCACCACCACCACCACCACACCCACTACCATCACCACCACCACCACACTGCCACACCCACCACTCACCACACCCACCACCACCACCACCACCACCACCACCACCACACCCACTACCACCACCACCACCACCACCACTACCACTCACCACTACTACCACTACCACCACCACTACTCACACCAGACCACCACCAATGCCTCAATTGTTCACACCCACCACCACCACACCACCATTACCACACCCACCACCACTACCATCACCACCTCACCTCACCACTACCACACCCACCACCACCACCACCACCACCACCACCACTACCACACCCACTACCACCACCACCACCACCACTACTACCACACCCACTACCACCACCTGCAGGTAGTTAGTTGTTTGGTACATGGGAAAAGATTAAAGAAAAATAACAGATTTTTTTCGGTTTTGGGCGGGGATTAGTTCGGAGTTTTTAAATTTTTGGTTATTAGTATTGTTAATTTTCTTATCTTCTTAATAATTTCGTGGTTTTATTTTTTCATAATTTCTTGTAATATTTTACCATTTTTTATTTATTTTTTTTCTTCATATACAATTGGAACTTTCTCGGGTTTTTTTAATCATATTTTTGAACTATTTCTTTTAATATTTGAAGAAAAAGGTGTTTTGGGATATATTTTAATTTTATTTTACGATTTATTTTTCGAGTCTTCTGGGATTTTTTTATATATTTTGTTTTGTGAAAATATTATTGGGATTTTTTTTTTGAATTTTTATCATTTTATGGACAATAATTTGGGTTTTTATTTTTTATCGAGATATATATTGATTTAATTGTTGTGGTTTATTAATGTATATCATTTGTGGTTTTAGAGAATAAATGAATAAAATTGGTTTAATATTTGAGAAGAGAAAAATATAATAGTGTGAGAAGAAGGAAGTGTGAGAAGGAAGGAGTTAAGGGTATTAGTGAAAGAAGGAAGTAAGTAAATGAAGGGAAGGAATAAGTGAATGAAGGGAAGAATACGTGAATGAAGGGAGGAATAAGTGAATGATGGGAGGGAATAAGTGAATGAAGGGAGGAATAAGTGAATGAAGGAAGGAATAAGTGAATGAAGGGAGGAATAAGTGAATGAAGGAAGGAATAAGTGAATGAAGGGAGGAATAAGTGAATGAAGGGAGGAATAAGTGAATGAAGGGAGGAATAAGTGAATGAAGTGAATGAAGGGAGGAATAAGTGAATGAAGGGAAGGAATAAGTGAATGAAGGGAGGAATAAGTGAATGAAGGGAGGAATAAGTGAATGAAGGGAGGAATGAGTGAATGAAGGGAGGAATAAGTGAATGAAGGGAGGAATAAGTGAATGAAGGGAGGAATAAGTGAATGAAGGATGTAAGTGAATGAAGGAAGGGTATAAATTACTGAAGGAAGGTATTGGTGAATGAAGGGAGGGAATGAATGAAGGGAAGGGTGAATAATGAATGAATGGAGAGAAAATTGATGAATGCATGATGAAAATATAGTAAATTGGCTCTTGTGATGGAAGGTGATTGAAGTGAGGGAGAGGTGAGGGAAGTGAGAGGTAAAGGGAGGGGTGAGGGAGAAATGGGGGAGGAGTGAGGGAGGAGTGAGGGAATTGAGAGGTAAAGGGAGGGGTGAGGGAGAAATGGGGGAGGAGGAGGAGAGGGAGGGAAAGAGAGGTAAAGGGAGGGGTGAGGGAGAAATGGGGAGGAGTGAGGGAGAGGTGAGGGAAGTGAGAGGTAAAGGGAGGGGTGAGGGAGAAATGGGGGAGGAGTGAGGGAGGAGTGAGGGAATTGAGAGGTAAAGGGAGGGGTGAGGGAGAAATGGGGGACTTATAAAGAATGCGTAGCCTGGTAGGAGAGGTGAACTAGCCATAGTTAGTCAGTACACAGTCTCTCTCTCTCTCTCTCTCTCTCTCTCTCTCTCTCTCTCTCTCTCTCTCTCTCTACAGTGGCCAGTGTTCCCCCACATGAGACAGGACTCCCACAGGAGCCGCTTGAGGGTTAATTGTGTTTCTCAACCTAAGTTGACTGTGATGCTGAGGAATGTTCTTTCTCTCGCTCTCTACTATTCTCTCACCCCTTACCTTTCTCTCACTCTCTACCTTTCTCTTACTCTCTACTATTCTCTTACTCCTTACCTTTCTCTCACTCTACTTTTCTCTCACTCTTTACCTTTCTCTCACTCTTTACTTTAATCTTACTTTTTACCTTTCTTTCACTCTAGCTGTCTCATTATTTAGCTTTCTCTCACTCTTCCTTTCTCTCACTTTACCTTTCTCTCACTCTACCTTTCTTTGACTGATGTGTAAGGCTAAAATCGTTAATGAGATGAAGGGATCATTAGCGGCAATGATTCAGGCAGTTTACAAAGTTTAGTGTCATTGATGAGACGCCATGTCTATGAGGCAGCAGGTAAGGCGGAACAACTCGTACTGTTGGTCTTGTGTTTATGTCTTTTTATACGAATAATGGTTAAGTTGAGGTGTACTAGAGTTTAGGGGTAAAATATAATAACTTTTCAGGTGCTTGCTAATTTTTTTATGTAGGAAATGTTGAGGGTACTAGTTTGTGCTGCGGAAATGTTGAGGGTACTAGTTTGTGCTGCGGAAATGTAGAGGGTACTAGTTTTTGCTGCGGAAATGTTGAGGGTACTAGTTTGTGCTGCGGAAATGTAGAGGGTACTAGTTTGTGCTGCGGAAATGTAGAGGGTACTAGTTTTTGCTGCGGAAATGTTGAGGGTACTGCGGAACTATGCTATGTTGAGGGTACTAGTTTGTGCTGTGAATGTTGAGGGTACGTGAGGGTACTAGTTTGTGCTGGTGAAATGTGAGGGTACTAGTTTGTGCTGCGGAAATGTTGAGGTACTAGTTTGTGCTGGGAAATGTTGAGGGTACTAGTTTGTGCTGCGGAAATGTTGAGGGTACGGAGGGCTAGTTTGTGCTTGAAATGTTGAGGGTACTAGTTTTTGCTGCGGAAATGTTGAGGGTACTAGTTTTTGCTGCGGAAATGTTGAGGGTACTAGTTTGTGCTGCGGAAATGTTGAGGGTACTAGTTTGTGCTGCGGAAATGTTGAGGGTACTAGTTTGTGCTGCGGAAATGTAGAGGGTACTAGTTTGTGCTGCGGAGTGTTTGTCCTTCCGGAAGTTGATTGTGAACTGGTCAAGGCTTATCGGCCATTGCCTCGTGAGATAAGCCAGTGGGCGGTAACTGCTCGTGGCCAGTCATTGTCTACAAGATACGCTTCTAAATGATAATTGTTAGGAGTTGGAAGGGACCACTCAGCTTAGAACATTTGCTGGCCATTATACAGTCGAGATAATAATATTACAATGACTAACTGTTGCTGGCTGAGAATCTTCATAGTCGCCAGTTACTCTGTCAATGATCAGCACTTGGTACAGTATGGTACAGTATTTTACCTCACTCAGACACTCTCCAGGGCTATATGTCTGTATTTGTCACTTTCCCTTTGAGTTGGACATTAACCCCGACGAAACCCTTCATGGTGGGAAGGGGTTGATTAAGAGCCAAACTCCCAAAGGATTAGGAATAAACCTGGATTAGTTTTACGTAAAATATGGATTAGATTAAGAAACGGGGAATTGGGAGGAAAAAAAATAAGTTAGAGACTCAGTTTGGGGCTGAGGATAAAGTAGCGAGTCTGGAGGGAGAGGGAGAATGTATTGGAGTGGAGAGTAAGAGGCGAGAGGGCGAGTAGTGGCGAACCTTCATCATCGTCACGGTGCATTAGCGGCCGCCACTCCCCACCCACCCGCTTCCCTCCTCCACAAACCCCCTCCTCCTCCCTAACCCTGGCATCCCCTTACTACAGCAACAACAGCAACTACTACTACTACTACTACTAATATTTTTTTAATGGCCTCCAGCCTCCCCCAATAGCCGATCCTTCGCCGCCATTTTATCACCTTAATATTAATTATCCTAATACATAAGTAGCTATCCTAGCTGTGTTGAGTTAGTTGAGCCGCAGATCTATGGGGCATTCAGTGACTATTGCCTCATAGTCAATATCTGCAACTGTTGTCGGCTTTGGGGCCGATGCTCTCGTTCCCCTGAGGCAGAGCAATGCAGACCTAAGGAGAGAGAAGGACAGTCGACATCTCATCCAGGCTGTAACATAACTTCTGGGCTGCTGCTTCTGTTCGGAGATCAACTCCGCGAGTCTGGCGTAGAAGCATCTTGCACTTGGTCCCATCCCACCAGAGGTTGTGAACACTAGAGGAGTGAAGCTGCCTTGATCAACGTTTTGAATTCTCTCTCCATATGCCCTTATCTTGTCGTTCTCGTTCCTCCTGTGTGCAGCATCGAGAGCTAAGTTACGGTGACATGCGGCCATGGGATAAAAAATCCGGATGTCGAAGAAGGCTCGCTGTCCCCGCGTCCAGAATCCTCGAGCACTGACATCAACACGGGCTTCGTTAGATGTGTTTGAAGTCCTATGTTGGGAGATCTCACCGTCCAAAGGACTACTACTACTACTACTACTACTACTACTACTACTACTACTACTACTACTACTATCATTCCATTACTCTCCATCATCACTGTCCTCAGCCACTACCCTGAAGCACCTCTCTGGCACCCATTATCCTCTCCCCCACTATTATCAGCCCTGTGAGGTCCTGTCCTGGGGGAACTATTTCACTCAACTTCCCTGAAAGAGACAAAGGTCACACCCATTACTTCCCTGAGAGTGACCGAGTTACTGCCCTGAGAGTGACCAAATTACTTCCCTGAGAGTGACCAAGTTACAGTAACGTTCCTGGGTATAACATGGGATGGTGACATGTCTCCTAGGTGTGACATGAGGCAGTGACCTGACTCCTGGGTGTAACATGAAGCGGTGACCTCACTCCTGCGTGTGGCATGAAGTTGTAACCTGACTCCTTGGTGTGACATGAAGTTGTAACCTGACTCCTTGGTGTGACATGAAGCGGTAACCTGACTCCTGGGTATAACAAGAGACGATTCGATGTTCTAGTAGTGATGTGTTATTTCTTGACGATCAAACACTGTCCTCGCTGTCACCAAGGCAACCGATTTATTTACACAGGTATGAACTATACCTGCTCCTGTGCGTCCCTCACTGAGACTCTTTTACGGAGTTTATTCTTTTATATGAAGGTCAGACAGAGAGAGTTAGTTAGTTAGTTCTTTAAGCATGAATGTTGTGTACAGGAGGCAGGCAGTAAAAGGTTGGTACACAGGTCACTGAAGGACATGACTCACTCACCTGTGGTTGATTCTTGTGACGCAGGCAGCCAGTTACCTTAACCAGACACGTGAAATGGCACAGTTCACACCTGATGGACCCACACACTCACCAGTTGGGGACTATTGTTGTATATCCTGTGTGTGTGTGTGTGTGTGTGTGTGTGTGTTGCTCCTACCTGTACATCACTGTATAATTATGTCATGGTTTAGGAGTTAGGTTAAGAGAATTTAGTTGATTTTAGGGGTAAATTTTAGGATATTAATTGAATTTAAAAAGAGTTAATCGTTTTTTATTATCACTTTTACACCAACCCAACCCAACCCAACCCAATTCAGTGCGTTTGAAGTCCTCAGTCGTTTTAAGCTCAACCAAAGGTACAGGACGAACCCTTACGAACTCTGTCCCCTTCCCCCAAAAAGTCATTACCTTTTCTTTATTTATTTTTTTTCAACAGTGAATAAAAATGAAAGAAAAGGTTTGAATGACGCGAATAAACATCTGTGAAGTCTTCGTGATGGGGGATATTTATTTTTTGTACCCGAGTTGGAGTCAATGTTGGTGAGTGTTGGAGGTAATGCGTGGAGGTTACGGGTGTTGGAGGTAATGCGTGGAGGTTACGGGTGTTGGAGGTAATGCGTGGAGGTTACAGGTGTTGGAGGTAATGCGTGGAGGTTACGGGTGTTGGAGGTAATGCGTGGAGGTTACGGGTGTTGGAGGTAATGCTGGGAGGTGAGGTTAGGTTAATAAGGGTGGTTAGGGATGCTAAGGAGTTTATGCAGGGAGGTTAAGGAGGTTAAGGGAGAGGTTATGCTGGGATGTTACTAACCTAACCTAACCTACACACATAGTATAGCCGCCACCTTTGGATCGTAATAAAATAGCTCTAATATAACTTAATAGCTCACTAAATAGTCTAGCTGATCAGTTGTTGACCTTTGACCTCTAACAAGTCATCAGATTGGATACGTGAGAAAGTTGGGTAAAAAGATAAAAAAAAATCGTAAAATGGGAAGGAATGAAAAATAAATAATTACTCCTTTATTAATTGGGAAAAAAGTTAAATTGCCTCTCATTAGTTATTTATTTATATATATTTAACAACTTCAGTGGAAAAAAATATTCTTTACTTGTATATATTATACCAAAAAGGTCAAATTACTTAGTTTTTTTTTTAATTACAAAAAAAGTAAACTATCCTCTCATTAAGTAAACATGAATTAAAAATAACAACAATATATTCTGTTGTTTTTTGTCATGTTATACAAAAAAGTAGAATTATTTTGTTGTTTTTCAAAATTTACAAAAAAAGTAGAATTATTTTGTTGTTTTTCTAAATTTACAAAAAAGTGGAATTATTTTGTTGTTTTTCTAAATTTACAAAAAAGTGGAATTATTTTGTTGTTTTTCTAAATTTACAAAAAAGTGGAATTATTTTGTTTTTCTAAATTTACAAAAAGTAGAAATAAATAGCTTTTTAGAATAAAAAAAAATCGCCCTTCATCAAATTATTTCTCCATAAACATGTATTAAAAAAAATTGTCAAAATCTCTCCCTTGTTTTTGATGGCCTTGTGTGTGTGTCCGTCTGTAGAAAAACGAAACTAATTTATATGCAAATACCGGGGCATTGGGGAATGTCCCTCTTCTGCCAGAACACTAACAGAGCCTCCAGGTGCATCCCCAATCCTTCTATCCGGCCCCAACACTGTCAGGAAGCTTTGAGGTGCATCCCCAATCCTTCTATCCGGTCCCAACACTGTCAGGAAGCTTTGAGGTGCATTCCCAATCCTTCTATCCGGCCCCAACACTGTCAGGAAGCTTTGAGGTGCATCCCCAATCCTTCTATCCGGTCCCAACACTGTCAGGAAGCTTTGAGGCGCATTCCCAATCCTTCTATCCGGCCTGAGGTGCATTTCAGGTGAAGGAAAGTATCACTTCACATTTTAAGTCACAAAAAGTTATATTCTAAGTAACAGCAACATATTTCTAAGTATCCTAAAGTAACACCAACATATTTCTAAGTGACCTTAAGTAACATTACCAAATCTAAGTATCTTTTAAGTAGCACAATTACTTACCCTCATCTGATCATTGTGTTATTTTTGGTCCGTAAACAAAAGAGCATTGTTAAGTGAGACCAAGATGATGATGATGATGATGATGATGATGATGGTGACGATGATAATGGTGACGATGATGATGATGGTGACGATGATAATGGTGACGATGATAATGGTGACGATGATGATGATGATGATGATGGTGGTGACGATGATAATGGTGACGATGATAATGGTGACGATGATTATGATGATGATGATGGTGGTGGATGACTGACTCTTGTTAACATGGTGGGATTTTGTCAGTTTGGTGATTTGTTGTGATCAATTAATAGCTTTTGTTAGTTTTAGTAATTAAATTTATTAAGTGTTAAATTAAGAGTTATCACTAAATTAACTTACTTATATCTTAACCTTTTATTGTATTTTTTAATGTGTTTATTATTATTATTATTATTATTATTATTATTATTATTATTATTATTATTATTATTATTATTGTTATTATTATTATTATTATTATTATTATTATTATTATTATTATTATTATTATTATTATTATTATTATTGTTATTATTATTATTATTATTAATATTAATATTATTATTATATTTAGTTTGTTAAGAAATCCTGTTTGTTGAGAAATAAAGCCCCAATCATTCCGCCCTTACTGCCTGGCTCTTACTTCCGCCAGGCCGAGCAATTAGTAGTGCTTGGCGTTCCTCTCCACCATGATGACCTTTCGCTCGCCTGACCCTATCCTGCCGACCTTTTAAAACTGGAGAATTAACTCCTTCTCTCAAGTGTCCCCCCCCCTCCACCCCGCCCCCTCTGCCCGACAAGGTTCTCTCTCTCTCTCTCAAGTGCGTCTTTTTTCGGTAATATTCACAATTACTACTATTACTTTTTTTTTAAATGGCCTCCAGCCTCCCCCAATAGCCATACCTTCGCTGCCATTTTATTACCTTAATATTAAATATCCTAATACATAAGTAGCTATCCTAGATGTATTGAGTTAGTTGAGCCGCAGATCTATGCGGCATTCAGTGACTGTTGCCTCATAGTCAATATCTGCAACTGTTGTCGGCTTTGGGGCCGATGCTCTCGTTCCCCTGAGGCAGAGCAAAGCCGACCGAAGGAGAGAGAAGGACAGTCGACATCACATCCAGGCTGTAACATAACTTTTGGGCTGCTGCTTCGGTTCGGATAGCACCTCCGCGAGTCTTTGTGAGTGAAATTTTCTAGTAATATTGATAGAAAAATAATACTTCCTCAGGTAAAAATATCCTAAAAATGTGTACCTGAGGAGTTTAATTAGTCTTGCTTATGGGACTTCCTTCGTCAATAGTTATAACATTCTCAGTCTCATTATTTCCCTGTTGGGTTCTCTAGTTTGAAGCAAAATTACCCGGAGTATAATTGAACTGTCCCTTTAACCGTTGATTGCTTCTGGGTTAATGGGGCTGGAACATGTAAAAGTACATAGGGTTTTAATAGCCAAACCCAACTGTCTGTTCTCTATTTATTGAGGAACTATCTCATATACAGTTCCAAGTTCATATCACCGTAACTTAATCACTGTAGCTATGAGTGTTAAGATGAGGACGGAGGCTATGTTAAAGAGCTCTTCTAAATACGTCCGGTTGGTGTGAGGTGTTGAGTGACAATCCCTGTAATACCCGTTGAGGGAGAACGGTAATATACGTCCTCCCTCGAGGGAAGACGGAACCACCCACGATGGCTCTCAATAACGTCTTCCTCTCGTCAAGGATATCAAACTACTGCCGCAAGAGGTGGCCAGAGAGCCGGCTACTTAGTGCCTCAGCTCAGCACTAAGTGTCGTGACTTCTCATGGGCACACCTTAACACGTGCTCTGAACATGATAGAGGATGATAGAGTATATAACTCTTATGTAATTAACCCATTACATAATAAATTTTAAGATGGTCTTTTATTATTTTGTTGCTGTTGTTATTTTATCGTGTTTTTGTTTTTGTCAACAACTTGGGGTTTTATCGTGATATTTTGGTAATTATTTGGGGTTTATATTATTTTTGTTGTTTTCATTTTATCGTAATTTTTTATTTATCGTTAATTTGGGGTTTTATTCCTGTTGTTGTTGTTTTTGTTATTGTGATTTTGTTTTATTGTTAATTTGGGGTTTTATTATTTTTATTTTATGTTATATTGCTTTTGTTTTTTGTTTCAGTCGATAGTAATTTCAATTTATTCTTATTCTTATTCTTATTCTTATTCTTATTCTTAGTCTTATTCTATTATTTTCTTTTCCGCTTTACTTATTCAATATTCCCTTCACACTCTTCATTCTTAAACGTTTAATCAGTGTACACACAAACACACACACAACTGCACACACACACAACTACACACACACCCACGCACACGCACAGCCATCTCGGTTAAAAATATCCTAATATAACATCCCCCATAACCTGTCCTTCCGTCACTCTCTCAGCTTCCACAACCTCCTACAACCTCCTACAACCTCCTACAACCTCATTTACATTGTGCGTGCAGGACCTCTTAACTAAACTACCCCCCCCTCCCTCTTCCTCTCCCTCCCGACCTCTCTCTCCTCCCTCTTTCCTCCTCCTCCTACCTCCCTCCCCCTCCCTACCTCCTTCTCCCCCCTCAACCCCCACTCATCCCCCTCCTCCTCCAACCCTCCCTCTCCCCCAGTCCCCCCTCTGTTTAAAACCCCCTTCAAGCAGCCTACAAGCACAAAAACAGGAGCCTTGTATAAATCCACCACCATGCTCTTGCTTTTGCCTCCAAGTGCCTCTTAAGTAATGGCTGGCGGTGCTCTGAGACTCTCCTCTTGAATGCTAACTTCTTGATCTTTCAGGCATTTATTAATTTGTTTATTTATTTATTTATTTGGGGGTTAAACAAGTGATTCTCATTTCCACACTGTCGGATTCTTTCAGCTGTGTGTGTGTGTGTGTGTGATGGAAGAATTAAATTAAACGTTGTGGTCCACAGTGAAATGCAAACTTTGAGAGAACTGTTAAAGAAAGGTCGAAAATATTGACAGTGGTGGGCCGTGGTCGCCTACCCTCAGATCACAATACTTTTTACTTATGTATACTTTAATAATATAAGTAATCCAGTGGTAACATTTTAATCCTTACATATGATTCAACGATATAAATTACATTATATTTATATTCCAGTGGTAAA
>NW_024751660.1:223115-248115 GCF_018991925.1 Homarus americanus
CACCATCACTGCCACACCCACCACCACCACCACACCCACCACCTCTACCACCACCACCACCACCACCACACCACACCACCACCACCACCATCACCACCACCACCACTACCACTACCACTACTACCAGCCACCACCACTACCACACCCACTACCACCACCACCACCACACCCACCACCACCTCACCACCATTACCACACCCACTCACCACTACCATCACCACCACCACACCACCACCACCTCACCACTACTATCACCACCACCACCACACCCACCACCACCACCACCACCACCACCACCACTACCACACCCACTACCACCACCACCACCACCACTACTACCACACCCACTACCACCATTACCACCACCACCACCTGCAGGTAGTTAGTTGTTTGGTACATGGGAAAAGATTAAAGAAAAATAACAGATTTTTTTCGGTTTTTGGCGGGGATTAGTTCGGAGTTTTTAAATTTTTGGTTGTTATTAGTATTGTTAATTTTCTTATATTTTAATGATTTCGTGGTTTTATTTTTTCATAATTTCTTGTAATATTTTACCATTTTTTATTTATTTTTTTTCTTCATATACAATTGGAACTATCTCGGGTTTTTTTAATCATATTTTTGAACTATTTTTTTTAATATTTGAAGAAAACGGTGTTTTGGGATATATTTTAATTTTATTTTACGATTTATTTTTCGAGTCTTCTGGGATTTTTTTATATATTTTGTTTTGTGAAAATATTATTGGGATTTTTTTTTTGAATTTTTATCATTTTATGGACAATAATTTGGGTTTTTATTTTTTATCGAGATATATATTGATTTAATTGTTGTGGTTTATTAATGTATATCATTTGTGGTTTTAGAGAATAAATGAATAAAATTGGTTTAATATTTGAGAAGAGAAAAATATAATAGTGTGAGAAGAAGGAAGTGTGAGAAGGAAGGAGTTAAGGGTATTAGTGAAAGAAGGAAGTAAGTAAATGAAGGGAAGGAATAAGTGAATGAAGGGAAGAATACGTGAATGAAGGGAGGAATAAGTGAATGATGGGAGGGAATAAGTGAATGAAGGGAGGAATAAGTGAATGAAGGAAGGAATAAGTGAATGAAGGGAGGAATAAGTGAATGAAGGAAGGAATAAGTGAATGAAGGGAGGAATAAGAATGAATGAAGGGAGGAATAAGTGAATGAATGAAGGGAGGAATAAGTGAATGAAGGGAGGAATAAGTGAATGAAGGGAGGAATGAATGAAGGGAGGAATAAGTGAATGAAGGGAGGAATAAGTGAATGAAGGGAGGAATG
The DNA here is from genome assembly GCF_018991925.1 of Homarus americanus. Classification (NCBI taxonomy): domain Eukaryota; kingdom Metazoa; phylum Arthropoda; class Malacostraca; order Decapoda; family Nephropidae; genus Homarus; species Homarus americanus. Next base: position 224,418 of record NW_024751660.1, read on the forward strand.
AGGAATGAAGGGAGGAATAAGTGAATGAAGGATGTAAGTGAATGAAGGAAGGGTATAAATTACTGAAGGAAGGTATTGGTGAATGAAGGGAGGGAATGAATGAAGGGAAGGGTGAATAATGAATGAATGGAGAGAAAATTGATGAATGCATGATGAAAATATAGTAAATTGGCTCTTGTGATGGAAGGTGATTGAAGTGAGAGGGAGGTGAGGGAAGTGAGAGGGTAAATTGAGAGGTAAAGGGAGGAGGTGAGGGAGAAATGGGGGAGGAGGAGGGAGAGGTGAGGGGAAGAGAGGTAAAGGAGGGGTGAGGGGAGAATGGGGAGGAGGAGGGAGAGGTGAGGGAAGTGAGAGGTAAAGGGAGGGGTGAGGGAGAAATGGGGGAGGAGTGAGGGAGGAGTGAGGGAATTGAGAGGTAAAGGGAGGGGTGAGGGAGAAATGGGGGACTTATAAAGAATGCGTAGCCTGGTAGGAGAGGTGAACTAGCCATAGTTAGTCAGTACACAGTCTCTCTCTCTCTCTCTCTCTCTCTCTCTCTCTCTCTCTCTCTCTCTCTCTCTCTACAGTGGCCAGTGTTCCCCCACATGAGACAGGACTCCCACAGGAGCCGCTTGAGGGTTAATTGTGTTTCTCAACCTAAGTTGACTGTGATGCTGAGGAATGTTCTTTCTCTCGCTCTCTACTATTCTCTCACCCCTTACCTTTCTCTCACTCTCTACCTTTCTCTTACTCTCTACTATTCTCTCACTCCTTACCTTTCTCTCACTCTACTTTTCTCTCACTCTTTACCTTTCTCTCACTCTTTACTTTAATCTTACTTTTTACCTTTCTTTCACTCTAGCTGTCTCATTATTTAGCTTTCTCTCACTCTTCCTTTCTCTCACTTTACCTTTCTCTCACTCTACCTTTCTTTGACTGATGTGTAAGGCTAAAATCGTTAATGAGATGAAGGGATCATTAGCGGCAATGATTCAGACAGTTTACAAAGTTTAGTGTCATTGATGAGACGCCATGTCTATGAGGCAGCAGGTAAGGCGGAACAACTAGTACTGTTGGTCTTGTGTTTATGTCTTTTTATACGAATAATGGTTAAGTTGAGGTTTAATAGAGTTTAGGGGTAAAATATAATAACTTTTCAGGTGCTTGCTAATTTTTTTATGTAGGAAATGTTGAGGGTACTAGTTTTTGCTGCGGAAATGTTGAGGGTACTAGTTTGTGCTGCGGAAATGTTGAGGGTACTAGTTTGTGCTGCGGAAATGTAGAGGGTACTAGTTTGTGCTGCGGAAATGTTGAGGGTACTAGTTTGTGCTGCGGAAATGTTGAGGGTACTAGTTTGTGCTGCGGAAATGTTGAGGGTACTAGTTTGTGCTGCGGAAATGTAGAGGGTACTAGTTTGTGCTGCGGAGTGTTTGTCCTTCCGGAAGTTGATTGTGAACTGGTCAAGGCTTATCGGCCATTGCCTCGTGAGATAAGCCAGTGGGCGGTAACTGCTCGTGGCCAGTCATTGTCTACAAGATACGCTTCTAAATGATAATTGTTAGGAGTTGGAAGGGACCACTCAGCTTAGAACATTTGCTGGCCATTATACAGTCGAGATAATAATATTACAATGACTAACTGTTGCTGGCTGAGAATCTTCATAGTCGCCAGTTACTCTGTCAATGATCAGCACTTGGTACAGTATGGTACAGTATTTTACCTCACTCAGACACTCTCCAGGGCTATATGTCTGTATTTGTCACTTTCCCTTTGAGTTGGACATTAACCCCGACGAAACCCTTCATGGTGGGAAGGGGTTGATTAAGAGCCAAACTCCCAAAGGATTAGGAATAAACCTGGATTAGTTTTACGTAAAATATGGATTAGATTAAGAAACGGGGAATTGGGAGGAAAAAAAATAAGTTAGAGACTCAGTTTGGGGCTGAGGATAAAGTAGCGAGTCTGGAGGGAGAGGGAGAATGTATTGGAGTGGAGAGTAAGAGGCGAGAGGGCGAGTAGTGGCGAACCTTCATCATCGTCACGGTGCATTAGCGGCCGCCACTCCCCACCCACCCGCTTCCCTCCTCCACAAACCCCCTCCTCCTCCCTAACCCTGGCATCCCCTTACTACAGCAACAACAGCAACTACTACTACTACTACTACTAATATTTTTTTAATGGCCTCCAGCCTCCCCCAATAGCCGATCCTTCGCCGCCATTTTATCACCTTAATATTAATTATCCTAATACATAAGTAGCTATCCTAGCTGTGTTGAGTTAGTTGAGCCGCAGATCTATGGGGCATTCAGTGACTATTGCCTCATAGTCAATATCTGCAACTGTTGTCGGCTTTGGGGCCGATGCTCTCGTTCCCCTGAGGCAGAGCAATGCAGACCTAAGGAGAGAGAAGGACAGTCGACATCTCATCCAGGCTGTAACATAACTTCTGGGCTGCTGCTTCTGTTCGGAGATCAACTCCGCGAGTCTGGCGTAGAAGCATCTTGCACTTGGTCCCATCCCACCAGAGGTTGTGAACACTAGAGGAGTGAAGCTGCCTTGATCAACGTTTTGAATTCTCTCTCCATATGCCCTTATCTTGTCGTTCTCGTTCCTCCTGTGTGCAGCATCGAGAGCTAAGTTACGGTGACATGCGGCCATGGGATAAAAAATCCGGATGTCGAAGAAGGCTCGCTGTCCCCGCGTCCAGAATCCTCGAGCACTGACATCAACACGGGCTTCGTTAGATGTGTTTGAAGTCCTATGTTGGGAGATCTCACCGTCCAAAGGACTACTACTACTACTACTACTACTACTACTACTACTACTACTACTACTACTACTATCATTCCATTACTCTCCATCATCACTGTCCTCAGCCACTACCCTGAAGCACCTCTCTGGCACCCATTATCCTCTCCCCCACTATTATCAGCCCTGTGAGGTCCTGTCCTGGGGGAACTATTTCACTCAACTTCCCTGAAAGAGACAAAGGTCACACCCATTACTTCCCTGAGAGTGACCGAGTTACTGCCCTGAGAGTGACCAAATTACTTCCCTGAGAGTGACCAAGTTACAGTAACGTTCCTGGGTATAACATGGGATGGTGACATGTCTCCTAGGTGTGACATGAGGCAGTGACCTGACTCCTGGGTGTAACATGAAGCGGTGACCTCACTCCTGCGTGTGGCATGAAGTTGTAACCTGACTCCTTGGTGTGACATGAAGTTGTAACCTGACTCCTTGGTGTGACATGAAGCGGTAACCTGACTCCTGGGTATAACAAGAGACGATTCGATGTTCTAGTAGTGATGTGTTATTTCTTGACGATCAAACACTGTCCTCGCTGTCACCAAGGCAACCGATTTATTTACACAGGTATGAACTATACCTGCTCCTGTGCGTCCCTCACTGAGACTCTTTTACGGAGTTTATTCTTTTATATGAAGGTCAGACAGAGAGAGTTAGTTAGTTAGTTCTTTAAGCATGAATGTTGTGTACAGGAGGCAGGCAGTAAAAGGTTGGTACACAGGTCACTGAAGGACATGACTCACTCACCTGTGGTTGATTCTTGTGACGCAGGCAGCCAGTTACCTTAACCAGACACGTGAAATGGCACAGTTCACACCTGATGGACCCACACACTCACCAGTTGGGGACTATTGTTGTATATCCTGTGTGTGTGTGTGTGTGTGTGTGTGTGTGTTGCTCCTACCTGTACATCACTGTATAATTATGTCATGGTTTAGGAGTTAGGTTAAGAGAATTTAGTTGATTTTAGGGGTAAATTTTAGGATATTAATTGAATTTAAAAAGAGTTAATCGTTTTTTATTATCACTTTTACACCAACCCAACCCAACCCAACCCAATTCAGTGCGTTTGAAGTCCTCAGTCGTTTTAAGCTCAACCAAAGGTACAGGACGAACCCTTACGAACTCTGTCCCCTTCCCCCAAAAAGTCATTACCTTTTCTTTATTTATTTTTTTTCAACAGTGAATAAAAATGAAAGAAAAGGTTTGAATGACGCGAATAAACATCTGTGAAGTCTTCGTGATGGGGGATATTTATTTTTTGTACCCGAGTTGGAGTCAATGTTGGTGAGTGTTGGAGGTAATGCGTGGAGGTTACGGGTGTTGGAGGTAATGCGTGGAGGTTACGGGTGTTGGAGGTAATGCGTGGAGGTTACAGGTGTTGGAGGTAATGCGTGGAGGTTACGGGTGTTGGAGGTAATGCGTGGAGGTTACGGGTGTTGGAGGTAATGCTGGGAGGTGAGGTTAGGTTAATAAGGGTGGTTAGGGATGCTAAGGAGTTTATGCAGGGAGGTTAAGGAGGTTAAGGGAGAGGTTATGCTGGGATGTTACTAACCTAACCTAACCTACACACATAGTATAGCCGCCACCTTTGGATCGTAATAAAATAGCTCTAATATAACTTAATAGCTCACTAAATAGTCTAGCTGATCAGTTGTTGACCTTTGACCTCTAACAAGTCATCAGATTGGATACGTGAGAAAGTTGGGTAAAAAGATAAAAAAAAATCGTAAAATGGGAAGGAATGAAAAATAAATAATTACTCCTTTATTAATTGGGAAAAAAGTTAAATTGCCTCTCATTAGTTATTTATTTATATATATTTAACAACTTCAGTGGAAAAAAATATTCTTTACTTGTATATATTATACCAAAAAGGTCAAATTACTTAGTTTTTTTTTTAATTACAAAAAAAGTAAACTATCCTCTCATTAAGTAAACATGAATTAAAAATAACAACAATATATTCTGTTGTTTTTTGTCATGTTATACAAAAAAGTAGAATTATTTTGTTGTTTTTCAAAATTTACAAAAAAAGTAGAATTATTTTGTTGTTTTTCTAAATTTACAAAAAAGTGGAATTATTTTGTTGTTTTTCTAAATTTACAAAAAAGTGGAATTATTTTGTTGTTTTTCTAAATTTACAAAAAAGTGGAATTATTTTGTTTTTCTAAATTTACAAAAAGTAGAAATAAATAGCTTTTTAGAATAAAAAAAAATCGCCCTTCATCAAATTATTTCTCCATAAACATGTATTAAAAAAAATTGTCAAAATCTCTCCCTTGTTTTTGATGGCCTTGTGTGTGTGTCCGTCTGTAGAAAAACGAAACTAATTTATATGCAAATACCGGGGCATTGGGGAATGTCCCTCTTCTGCCAGAACACTAACAGAGCCTCCAGGTGCATCCCCAATCCTTCTATCCGGCCCCAACACTGTCAGGAAGCTTTGAGGTGCATCCCCAATCCTTCTATCCGGTCCCAACACTGTCAGGAAGCTTTGAGGTGCATTCCCAATCCTTCTATCCGGCCCCAACACTGTCAGGAAGCTTTGAGGTGCATCCCCAATCCTTCTATCCGGTCCCAACACTGTCAGGAAGCTTTGAGGCGCATTCCCAATCCTTCTATCCGGCCTGAGGTGCATTTCAGGTGAAGGAAAGTATCACTTCACATTTTAAGTCACAAAAAGTTATATTCTAAGTAACAGCAACATATTTCTAAGTATCCTAAAGTAACACCAACATATTTCTAAGTGACCTTAAGTAACATTACCAAATCTAAGTATCTTTTAAGTAGCACAATTACTTACCCTCATCTGATCATTGTGTTATTTTTGGTCCGTAAACAAAAGAGCATTGTTAAGTGAGACCAAGATGATGATGATGATGATGATGATGATGATGGTGACGATGATAATGGTGACGATGATGATGATGGTGACGATGATAATGGTGACGATGATAATGGTGACGATGATGATGATGATGATGATGGTGGTGACGATGATAATGGTGACGATGATAATGGTGACGATGATTATGATGATGATGATGGTGGTGGATGACTGACTCTTGTTAACATGGTGGGATTTTGTCAGTTTGGTGATTTGTTGTGATCAATTAATAGCTTTTGTTAGTTTTAGTAATTAAATTTATTAAGTGTTAAATTAAGAGTTATCACTAAATTAACTTACTTATATCTTAACCTTTTATTGTATTTTTTAATGTGTTTATTATTATTATTATTATTATTATTATTATTATTATTATTATTATTATTATTATTATTATTGTTATTATTATTATTATTATTATTATTATTATTATTATTATTATTATTATTATTATTATTATTATTATTGTTATTATTATTATTATTATTAATATTAATATTATTATTATATTTAGTTTGTTAAGAAATCCTGTTTGTTGAGAAATAAAGCCCCAATCATTCCGCCCTTACTGCCTGGCTCTTACTTCCGCCAGGCCGAGCAATTAGTAGTGCTTGGCGTTCCTCTCCACCATGATGACCTTTCGCTCGCCTGACCCTATCCTGCCGACCTTTTAAAACTGGAGAATTAACTCCTTCTCTCAAGTGTCCCCCCCCCTCCACCCCGCCCCCTCTGCCCGACAAGGTTCTCTCTCTCTCTCTCAAGTGCGTCTTTTTTCGGTAATATTCACAATTACTACTATTACTTTTTTTTTAAATGGCCTCCAGCCTCCCCCAATAGCCATACCTTCGCTGCCATTTTATTACCTTAATATTAAATATCCTAATACATAAGTAGCTATCCTAGATGTATTGAGTTAGTTGAGCCGCAGATCTATGCGGCATTCAGTGACTGTTGCCTCATAGTCAATATCTGCAACTGTTGTCGGCTTTGGGGCCGATGCTCTCGTTCCCCTGAGGCAGAGCAAAGCCGACCGAAGGAGAGAGAAGGACAGTCGACATCACATCCAGGCTGTAACATAACTTTTGGGCTGCTGCTTCGGTTCGGATAGCACCTCCGCGAGTCTTTGTGAGTGAAATTTTCTAGTAATATTGATAGAAAAATAATACTTCCTCAGGTAAAAATATCCTAAAAATGTGTACCTGAGGAGTTTAATTAGTCTTGCTTATGGGACTTCCTTCGTCAATAGTTATAACATTCTCAGTCTCATTATTTCCCTGTTGGGTTCTCTAGTTTGAAGCAAAATTACCCGGAGTATAATTGAACTGTCCCTTTAACCGTTGATTGCTTCTGGGTTAATGGGGCTGGAACATGTAAAAGTACATAGGGTTTTAATAGCCAAACCCAACTGTCTGTTCTCTATTTATTGAGGAACTATCTCATATACAGTTCCAAGTTCATATCACCGTAACTTAATCACTGTAGCTATGAGTGTTAAGATGAGGACGGAGGCTATGTTAAAGAGCTCTTCTAAATACGTCCGGTTGGTGTGAGGTGTTGAGTGACAATCCCTGTAATACCCGTTGAGGGAGAACGGTAATATACGTCCTCCCTCGAGAGAAGACGGAACCACCCACGATGGCTCTCAATAACGTCTTCCTCTCGTCAAGGATATCAAACTACTGCCGCAAGAGGTGGCCAGAGAGCCGGCTACTTAGTGCCTCAGCTCAGCACTAAGTGTCGTGACTTCTCATGGGCACACCTTAACACGTGCTCTGAACATGATAGAGGATGATAGAGTATATAACTCTTATGTAATTAACCCATTACATAATAAATTTTAAGATGGTCTTTTATTATTTTGTTGCTGTTGTTATTTTATCGTGTTTTTGTTTTTGTCAACAACTTGGGGTTTTATCGTGATATTTTGGTAATTATTTGGGGTTTATATTATTTTTGTTGTTTTCATTTTATCGTAATTTTTGATTTATCGTTAATTTGGGGTTTTATTCCTGTTGTTGTTGTTTTTGTTATTGTGATTTTGTTTTATTGTTAATTTGGGGTTTTATTATTTTTATTTTATGTTATATTGCTTTTGTTTTTTGTTTCAGTCGATAGTAATTTCAATTTATTCTTATTCTTATTCTTATTCTTATTCTTATTCTTAGTCTTATTCTATTATTTTCTTTTCCGCTTTACTTATTCAATATTCCCTTCACACTCTTCATTCTTAAACGTTTAATCAGTGTACACACAAACACACACACAACTGCACACACACACAACTACACACACACCCACGCACACGCACAGCCATCTCGGTTAAAAATATCCTAATATAACATCCCCCATAACCTGTCCTTCCGTCACTCTCTCAGCTTCCACAACCTCCTACAACCTCCTACAACCTCCTACAACCTCATTTACATTGTGCGTGCAGGACCTCTTAACTAAACTACCCCCCCCTCCCTCTTCCTCTCCCTCCCGACCTCTCTCTCCTCCCTCTTTCCTCCTCCTCCTACCTCCCTCCCCCTCCCTACCTCCTTCTCCCCCCTCAACCCCCACTCATCCCCCTCCTCCTCCAACCCTCCCTCTCCCCCAGTCCCCCCTCTGTTTAAAACCCCCTTCAAGCAGCCTACAAGCACAAAAACAGGAGCCTTGTATAAATCCACCACCATGCTCTTGCTTTTGCCTCCAAGTGCCTCTTAAGTAATGGCTGGCGGTGCTCTGAGACTCTCCTCTTGAATGCTAACTTCTTGATCTTTCAGGCATTTATTAATTTGTTTATTTATTTATTTATTTGGGGGTTAAACAAGTGATTCTCATTTCCACACTGTCGGATTCTTTCAGCTGTGTGTGTGTGTGTGTGTGATGGAAGAATTAAATTAAACGTTGTGGTCCACAGTGAAATGCAAACTTTGAGAGAACTGTTAAAGAAAGGTCGAAAATATTGACAGTGGTGGGCCGTGGTCGCCTACCCTCAGATCACAATACTTTTTACTTATGTATACTTTAATAATATAAGTAATCCAGTGGTAACATTTTAATCCTTACATATGATTCAACGATATAAATTACATTATATTTATATTCCAGTGGTAAAATTTATACCAATACACAAAGTCAATAGTGAAAGTTTAATATATATAATGACACTTTCCCTCATATAGTAACAGTGAAAGTTCAATACAGTGACACTTTCCCTGGGTACAGTAGCAGTCAGGTAAAGTTTTAATAAGAGGAGAAAGGTGGTTTAGAAGTGGTGCTTGCCTCTGTGTAATGGTAGCATTATGTCGGGGGTTAAACATTAATGAAAGAACAGCCACCGAATGTTAATGATGCTTAGATTATACTGTAACATTGTGTGTGGGTGTGTGAGAGAGAGAGAGAGAGAGTGAGTGTGTGTGTGTCAGACCATCATCAAAATGTGTTGGTCACACAATATATATATATATATATATATATATATATATATATATATATATATATATATATATATATATATATATATATATATATTTCATTAGCCCAATAAAGCACGCGGACTTCTACATACAATCAACACCTCAACCCGCCAGGATTCGAACCCATGGCCCACGAGCCCATGACTGTGACCAGGGAACGCTACCTCTGGATCATCGTGTTTCGAAGCCGTATTTGGTAAAACGTTACTCTGACCACCTACGTGATACAGGTAGTCCCCATTAGAGGTTCACAGCGCCATAAGCTCGTTGAACAGGCTTTGTGTGAAATATAACAGAGTCTAGGACTGCTTTTAGTATCCTGGTGGTCCAGAGGTAGCGTTCCCCGGTCACAGTCATGGGCTCGTGGGCCGTGGGTTCGAATCCTGGAGGGTTGAGGTGTTGATTGTATATATATATATATACTGTATATATATATATATATATATATATTAGTTCTTGAATTGATAAGTGGCAGGGCTGAAGTAAACACTTTGTTGGTTTTGCTTTATTGTAGAAAAATATAGTTTCACAGGTACTGAGTTCAGTTGAGAGTATATTGTACCTTCTCTGCTCAGGGAAGTGTCTTAGTGCACTTGTATAGGAGAACACTTAAGTAAGGTGTTCACTGGGTAACGAGTGATCAGATAGTCTCTCTCGCACACCAGGGAGAGAGGGTGGTCAAGCAGGCCTCAAAAGGAAACGAGTCAGATGTTTGTTGCTGAGCTGCGCTGACCCAGCTTGACCTCGCTTGCTCCCCAGAGGAAATGTCCACCAATTGATTCATACTCATGGGTGAATGACCTGGTGAATATTAAGGTATTATACATTTGGGTAAATATTTATATAATACAAATGGTGCTGTTACAAAAAGCCCTACCCTGTGAACTTTGACTTACTGTACCTGAATTTGATATTCGTGTCAGTAAAAATGTTTGTCCCTCAGAGCAAAGTCTCATCGAGGAAAGGTCTTATGTATGTCAAAGTTTAAGTTGATGAAGCCAGGATGTGAGTTTATAATCTCTCTCACTGTTTGTTTGTGGAAATTAATAATCAACACACTCATGCACACACACACACACACACACACACACACACACACACACACACACACACACACCTCCAGCCTCAAGGTATCTGGTCATTTACGCTCACCACTGCTTCCTATATGTCCATCTTTCACTCACACGTAAGATATTTCTTATCTTTTTCTTCTTTTCTTGATATTCCTCTCTTGTTATCCTTCCTTCTTGTTATTATCCTCTTTAGCCTCTTCTCCCTTGCTTTATTATTCATTATCCTTTATCACCTTACACTGTTTTTTATCTTTATTTATCTTTGTTCTCTTTATTCACGACAGTTTTTATTTCCTCACTTTCTTTTTATTTTATTATTTCTTTTATTCTCTCTCATTCAGGTTTCCTTTCATCCGTCTTACTTATTTTCTCTGTATTCATCTCTCTCTCTCTCTCTCTCTCTCTCTCTCTCTCTCTCTCTCCTCTCTCCTCCTCTCCTCCTCCCTCCTCCCTCCTCTCCTCAATTAATCAGGTATTGTATTAATAACTTGAGCCAGGGCAGCGTAATGGCTCACTCAGCCTCATTACATTAAAGACGTCCATTATTGTTCTATCAATTCCCTGTTTTGTTATTCCTTTGTTTTTTTCGTTTTTTTGGGGGTGATATCCAGCTCTTTGGGGTGGAGGGGAGGAGGGAGGAGGAAGGGGAGGAGGAGGAGGAGGAGGGAGGGGTGTAGGAGGAGGAGGAGGAGAGGAAGGGAGATGTGGGGGGAGGAGGAGGGAGGTGGAAGGGAAGGAAGGAGAGGGGGGAGAGAAGAGGTAAGAGAAGGAAGAAGGAAAGATTCATGTGGGAGGAGAGGGAGGAAGAGGTGAGTGGAGGGAGGAGGAGGAGGAGGAGGAGGGAGTGTTTCCAAGCCAATATCTCATTCTCTCTCTTGTGATTTTCTCCCTTCTGGGCCAGGTGAGAGAGAGAGAGAGAGAGAGGAATAAAATATCATAAACATAGCGATGAATGCAAGTAAGAATGATGAGAAAGCAGGTAGATAGATAAAAAGAGTGCGCGAGAGACTATATACTGACACTGGAAATCATTATCCATTTAGCACTGCATTATTTATCACCTTACAATGTATAATAAACATTTGTAAGTTGAATGAGGTCCAATTTGTTCATCTGGAGTGGTTGGGTCATTATACTGGGGTTAATGTGGTCGAGTCATTATACTGGGGTTAATGTGGTCGAGTCATTATACTGGGGTTAATGTGGTCGAGTCATTATACTGGGGTTAATGTGGTTGAGTCATTATACTGGGGTTAATGTGGTCGAGTCATTATACTGGGGTTAATGTGGTCGAGTCATTATACTGGGGTTAATGTGGTCGAGTCATTATACTGGGGTTAATGTGGTTGAATCATAGTACTGGGGTTAATAGGGTCATTATACAGGGGTTACTAAACATAAACAAACTATTAATGAAAACAAATGAATAAAAACACAAATGAATAAGTTTATGAATAACATTAGCTCCCTCCTTGGTCTTGGTCTTGTGAATAATAAATTATCTTAGTTCTTTATATTTTTTGTCAGACAGGAAATACGCTTTTAGTAATCAGGAAAATTCATTAGTCTTCAGGAGGTGTGTGTGTGTGTGTGTGTGTGTGTGTGTGTGTGTGTGTGTGTGTGATGGTAAGCTCTCTTGGTCTATTATGCATTATGCTTTGGTAATTAGTTTGATATATCATGCCACTAATAATGCTCTGCACCATTAGCTTAATGGTGCATCTTCATATTACACCATTATCATCATCATCATCATCATCATCATCATTATTATTATTATTATCTGCAGCAGTAGGTTTATCTTGACTTAAATAATTATCGCTACTACTACCATAACTATCACCACCCTTACCAACACTACTATCATCGCCATCACCACAATAACCACAATAACAACCACCTTTCGTCACACCTACTGCCATTATTGTCACCACCACCACCACAGAGCAAGTAGGTGACTGGTGTTGACACTATATCACGCCCAGGTAATGAGAACAGCGGCTAACACCTGGATGGAGCCTTCCTCTCTGAAATGGCGATTGAAAACAAATAATTAATAGTGGTTTATTGTGACACTGAAATAGGGTGTTAATGCTTCATCAATAACCCGGAGATAGTGAATGGGAATATATAATTTGTGGTTAAGTGTGGTCACACCAATGCTATAATGGTTGCCGCTCGTGTAACGAGGATGGCCGGCCCAAGGGCCACCTAGGCGTGAATTTGTTTAAGGTACTGAAGCTGTCGCCAACACAACAACCACACCCTAAGTTAACGAGTTGCATGACCCAGTGTCAAGGAATACTCCGAGAAGACCGGACAACTCGCCAATTGCACTGGCTAACCATTACCCCGGAACACGATCCGCAAATCGATTAACATCCAGTTCCCCAATTACTGCTGGGTAGACAGAGGCAAATGGCGTAAAGAAACCTGCCGGGGATCGACCCCGGGTCCACTCACTTGTGAGGCGAGGCTGCTGACTAAACAACTCAGCTGTGTTGATCTAATTTAACTTGTGTAATAAAACCTAACTTAGCTAACGTAACTTAATTAAACCCAACCTAACCCATGCATTGTGACACCTTGAGTGCCAGCTCCCCTAGGCACTGTGTACAGTACTGGCACTCGCTGTAATATTTCACCCTCGTGTTGATTTTGTATTCTCTTGCTTGTATGTATGTATGTATGTATGTATGTATGTATGTATGTATGTATGTATATATTGTTGTTGATAAATGGTCACAAAACAACACAAGCGGGAGGGAGAGATAAGAGGCAGGTGAGACACTACTACGTCGCAGTATTGTGGAGCAACACACCAGTGAGCACGGCCTCTCGTGTGTATTGTTTATGTCACCTATTGTCGACACAGACCCTTGATCGACCCCCCCCCCCTCCCAGGGCACGGGGAGGGGGAGAGGAAACAACGGTGTTACAGTGAGAGAGAGAGAGAGTAAACACACAAAGTAAAGGTTGGAGGTGACGTTGTTGCAACTTGTAAAAACAATGTTGAAAGAGGATTCTGTTGTACAGATGATGTGTCTGATGACTGAATATTATATTTACTGTATTGTAATGTCTCTCTGTACCTATATTTATTTATTTATTTATTTATTTATTTATTATCGTTATTATCTATATAACTATTCATATAGCTCTCTACCTACATGTACTGAGAGAGGGTAAAACACACACACACACACACACACACACACACACTTGCTAGCTCTATAAGCCGAGTTTTTAGAACAATACTTTTTAATTTGTGTCTCGGCTCTTACAAGTATAATACTGTATACCTAAATGGTTAATGATGGAGCGTCAGTGTTGTCGTAAAACATGGGAATGTGTGAGTGAGGCGGTCAAGTGGATACAGCACTAGCCTCCTGGTCCAGTGGTTCCCTGGTTCGATTGTGGAGGACTACCAGTTGACACATACACACACACACACACACACAGACACACACACACAAAAAAAGCTTTACATATATACGTACAGCAAACATTACCTCACCATTCTAACGTTCTACTGCTCTCTCCTATGTGACCCTGACGACGAGCCTTTAATGTAAATATATCCAGTTTACATTCTCTAGTAAGTGGGCCTTTGATGAAACCTAAAGGATATTATAAGTCAACCTTCCTGTCCTGTACATGTTTCGATCAGGTATTTATACATAGTAAACACTGAGTCTTTGTGATCAGGTAATGGTCTCAGGTAATGGAATATGACATTAATGTATGATTTATTTCCGTGTATCAAAACGTTCATTAATCATCTCTTATCAATTTCAATGGAGTTTTTATATAAGGTAAACATCGACTCCTTATAGTGTTGATTAGGTGAGGGTGTGATATAAGAGAATATAGAGATGGTATATGATATATTTGGACAGGTGTTTACGATCATTACTCACCTGTGTAGATTTTAATTAAGGATTTATTAAGCGCAAACAGTGAGTCTCTTTAACTATCGATCATTTCGGTGTCGATTTAATGTAACGAAACACAAGATTAAAATAGAGTGAAATATGATGACTTTATACGATTCTCCTTGCTATGATTTATTAATTAAGGTGATTAAGTAGTTAGAATCGTTGAAGTAGTAAACACAAGGGGTCGTTTTCTACATCAACTACTGTATTAACAATTAGCTGAGATGTGGTGACGATCGCTCACGTATTGTACATGTTTGCGTCACTCGCTTATGTAAGATCCAATCACGTATCATACATGTTTGGTTATGAAAGATACAATCAGGTATATATCGCGTAAACATCAACTCTGGTGTCAAATGTGATGGGAATGATGCGAAAAACTATGTTGTGGGAAATCAGAAGAAAGTAATGGTAAGAGACAGTGTTCAATAAGGTGTAATAAATAGTAGTAGTAGCAGTAGTAGTAGTAGTAGTAGTAGTTAGTAGTGATGCCTTAGGAAGTGGCATTGTCGGGTGAATAAGCTCCATGTGTAGTGTTATATAAAGCACACACACACACACACACACACACACACACACACACACACACACACACACTCTCGAGAATTAAACAGAGTCATTCAGTAAACTTCGTCTTCAGTGCTACAGTGAGAATTTAACTCCCAGATGGCACTGCTAAGATATACAATCCCCATATATCCGTGGCACCGGATACCACTGCGAGGTATACAGTATATGTGCCATTAAGACCATAACAAGTTACTACGTTGTGACGATTTGTTTTTTACTTAAGGAAATTAATACAGTCAGTTGGGTCCTTCTTCCTGTATATATGTTAAGCCTATAGTGGGGCATTATTGTGGTGTGGTGTGGTGTGGTGTGGTGGTGTGGTGGTGGTGTGGTTATGGTAGTGGTGTGGTGTTGGTGTTGTGGTGCTGGGGTTATGGTAGTGGTGTGGTGTTGGTGTTGTGGTGCTGGGGGTGTGTTGTGGTGCTGGGGTTATGGTAGTGGTGTTGGTGTTGTGGTGCTGGGGTTATGTAGTGGTGTGGTGGTGGTGTTGTGGTGCTGGGGTTATGGTAGTGGTGTTGGTGTTGTGGTGCTGGGGTTATGGTAGTGGTGTGGTGTTGGTGTTGTGGTGCTGGGGTTATGGTAGTGGTGTGGTGGTGGTGTTGTGGTGCTGGGGTTATGGTAGTGGTGTTGGTGTTGTGGTGCTGGGGTTATGGTAGTGGTGTGGTGTTGGTGTTGTGGTGCTGGGGTTATGGTGGTGTGGTGTTGGTGTTGTGGTGCTGGGGTTATGGTAGTGGTGTGGTGTTGGTGTTGTGGTGCTGGGGTTATGGTAGTGGTGTGGTGTTGGTGTTGTGGTGCTGGGGTTATGGTAGTGGTGTGGTGTTGGTGTTGTGGTGCTGGGGTTATAGTAGTGGTGTGGTGTTGGTGTTGTGGTGCTGGGGTTATGGTAGTGGTGTGGTGTTGGTGTTGTGGTGCTGGGGTTATGGTAGTGGTGTTGGTGTTGTGGTGCTGGGGTTATGGTAGTGGTGTGGTGTTGGTGTTGTGGTGCTGGGGTTATGGTAGTGGTGTGGTGTTGGTGTTGTGGTGCTGGGGTTATGGTAGTGGTGTGGTGTTGGTGTTGTGGTGCTGGGGTTATGGTAGTGGTGTTGGTGTTGTGGTGCTGGGGTTATGGTAGTGGTGTGGTGGTGGTGTTGTGGTGCTGGGGTTATGGTAGTGGTGTTGGTGTTGGTGTTGTGGTGCTGGGGTTATGGTGGTGGTGTGGTGTTGGTGTTGTGGTGCTGGGGTTATGGTAGTGGTGTGGTGGTGGTGTTGTGGTGCTGGGGTTATGGTAGTGGTGTTGGTGTTGTGGTGCTGGGGTTATGGTGGTGGTGTGGTGGTGGTGTTGTGGTGCTGGGGTTATGGTAGTGGTGTGGTGTTGGTGTTGTGGTGCTGGGGTTATGGTAGTGGTGTGGTGGTGGTGTTGTGGTGCTGGGGTTATGATATTGTTGTGGTGTGGTGTTGGTGTTGTGGTGCTGGAGTTATGATGTTGTGGTGCTGCTGGTGTTATGGTGTTGTTAAAATAAAAATTAAATAATGACAAAAATAAGATAAAAATGAAAGAAAGATAAAAATACAAAAATAAATCAAACATTTTCCGTGTGTAATAAAACGGGTTGGTGCCTCAGTTGTGTCCTGGCTTCTTATTGGTATGAGAGGGCCTCTTGTGACGTCATGCAGGACTGGTCTGAAGCTGGTTTAGATTTGGTTGGGTTACGTTAGGTTACGTTACGTTTGGTTAGGTTACGTTGGGATTCATTTTTACATCGTATATTTTAGAATTGGACTAATTTTTTTTTACACTTGTTTTATGCTGAATTTTCACTTATTATACACGTGATTTACAGTTATTATACACGTGATTTACAGTTATTATACACGTGATTTACACTTATTATACACGTGATTTACACTTATTATACATGTGATTTACGTATTTTACATGGGGATTATGCTGTTGTAAATAAGATTAGAGGATTTACGCTAAACTATTTGTTGGGTTGATACATAGAATAACACGTGACAGACAGACAGACTGACAGACCGAGAAAGTTTTAGTGGAATGGTGTAATGCATAAGTCGAATAATGCATCATTTACAAGTATCTCTCTCTCTCTCTCTCTCTCTCTCTCTCTCTGTCTCTCTCTCTCTCTCTCTCTCTCTCTCTCTCTCTCTCTCTCTGTCAAATAACCATCCTTCACCCACTTATAAGACCCAACACGGCTCACTACAGAGGTCTTATAAAGTATGATAAGTAAGGTAGAGTTTTAGCTCACCGAGTATGATACATCTTCAGCGGCTGGTGGCATAGAGAGAGAGAGAGAGAGAGAGAGAGAGAGAGAGAGAGAGAGAGACTTATAACGACAGCATAAATTAATCCCAATAATATAACACAAACTACCTACCTAACAATAGCGTCACTTCTAACTACCTCTAACTACCACATGTTCATTAATGACAATAAAAGACTATCTTGAACACGTACAATACAAACGCTTATGTTGCTGCTCGTGTTAACTATTTCTTAATGAATCTTGTTTAGTGTTATGTTATATACTTTTTGTTCAGAAGAAAACTACTTTCGGTGTACTTTTACTAAACTTTTGTTCAGAGGAAAGTACTTTGGTTGTACTTTCACTTAGTTTTTGTTGAGAAGAGCTACTTTGGATGTGCTGTACTTTTTACTCATTATTTTCGATACTTTTTACAATTTTTGTTTGGAAATATTTGTTTTTTTATTCTGAATATAACTAATTTTAAGGTATTTTTTCCACATATTGTTGTGAATTATATTTTGACCCGGAAGAAAACTTTTTATTTACTGGGTTTTTTTTTCTTCTTAAGATGTTTGTGGTTTAACTCGGAGGAAAGTATTTGTGTCTCCTTAAAACTACTAATGTATCGTATCTTAAACGGTATTAAATCCTTTTTATTTCCCCTGTAAAACTTTCTTTGACAATGACGCGCCGCACCTACAAAAACACTTTGATCTATTTAAAACTTTCATTGTCAGCAACTGTATAAAATAAAGAAGCTACTTTGGATATATTCTCTTGAAATATATCCAAAGTAAACTTTTTCACCATCGTCAGCAACACACGCTACAACATCTTCCATACTTTACCTAATTTTCCATAAAAAAATCCCCAAAAGTACTTTAATTAATCCTTTTTTTTATGACTTTCAAACAGTACTTCCCAATAAAGTTTGTATAAAAGTTTGTTTTCTTTGAGGAGAGTAGTGCGGTAAGAGGTGCGGTGGAGCCTGATGGTCCCCGTGTTATACTTGGTGAATAATGTAGCGAAGGCCCAGGGAAAGTTTAGCTCTCTCCACACTTTCACTTTTTGGGAAGAGGGTTAAAAATTCTGTCGATTTTATTATTATTATTATTATTATTATTATTATTATTATTATTATTATTATTATTATTATTATTATTATTATTATTATTATTATTATTATTATTATTATTATGCGAACCCTTCATAAAATCAGTAATTATGGATTTTCTCGCTAAAAACAATAACAAAACAGATTTATTTTCTTCTTAAGGCTGGGTACACTGAGGCAATAACCCTGTTCTTATGGGTGGTAGAAGGGGTAGGGTAGGATAGGAGTAGGAGTGGGTAGGATAGGAGTAGGAGTGAGTAGGGAGTAGGTGAGGGATGAGAATAGATGGAAAAAGTTCCTTGTTGTGGTTCCCGGGGAGGTACAACAGCTGGGCGGGTTCTTAAAGACACCTCGAACACGTTTGAAGTAGAGGGCCGAGGTCGCCAACCCTAAGAGATGAACATAACATTTGGATTGATATGGCCTTAGAATTTATCGTATTGGCCTACGGGTAACTCATTATAGGCCTATGGGTAACTCAATATAGGCTTACAGGTATATCAGTATAGGCCTACAGGTAACTTCACATTTTTGCTCACCTTATTAGTGCCTTAATTACCTTCTTTACCATGACAGGTGATTCAAAGCTTGATAAACGTATCTCATTAAATCTCACCTGTCCAAATTTTTTCTCTCTCTCCCACCCTAACTCTCCCTCAGTCGCCTCTTATACACAGTGAAGAAATAATTACTCCCTTGCCTACCTTACACTTTATTTATTCATGTCCATAAATTATATGTGTGACGGCGAGTAAATGAGTGTTTCATTATATAGAGGGTCCGTTAGATGTGAACCCCCCCCCCCCATCTAACGCTTTATATGGAGAGAGAAGTCCGTTATATCGAGGGTCCGTTAGATGTGAACCCCCCATCTAACGCTTTATATGGAGAGAGAAGTCCGTTATATGGAGGTTTCACTGTAATAATAATAATAATAATAATAAGTCCAACAGGGGTTTTAAAATCACCGTAATTGGTTCGTCTCATAACAGCTGATATAATCGTGTCCCGACGTGTTGTTAAGGTTAGTGTAGGGTGCCAGAGTGCCAGAGTGCCAGAGTGCCACCATGGTTGGGCCGTAACAGCTGATAAGAGTCTCGGAAACCAGAAATTTTAGGGACTTTCCTGTTTTCTCGTTTACCGGAAGTTTGTGTTGATCTCATAAGTGTGTGTGCCTTCCTCTCTCTCCTTTCCTTTCCCATTTCCATTCCTCACCTCTATCCCTCTCTCCCTCTAATTCCCACACTCTTTCCTCCTTCTTTTCCGTTTTCTAACTTCTTCTTCCCGTCTCTTCCATCTCCTTCCTTCACCTCCTTATCCACCTCCCTCCTCCTCCTCTCCTCCTCCCTCCCTCCCTCCCTCCTCCTCCTCCCTCCCTCCCTCCCTCCCTCCACAGTTACCACCACCACGGTTCAGCCTACTTTACTCTGCTGGCCACCATGAAAGGGGGGATTACTCTCTTAGAAATGGTCGAGAGGAGTGACCAGCGGCTGATAGTGTGACCTCTGACCTCTAGTTGCTCTACCGTTATGAGAGAGAGAGAGAGAGAGAGAGAGAGAGAGAAAGAGAGAGAGCGAGAGAGAGAGAGAGCCACACACGTTGGTAATACTTTCTTTAGTAATACTTGGCGTTGGTAATACTTGACGTTAGTAATACTTGACGTTAGTAATACTTGACGTTAGTAATACTTCACGTTAGTAATACTTCACGTTAGTAATACTTGACGTTAGTAATACTTGACGTTGGTAATACTTGACGTTAGTAATACTTCACGTTAGTAATACTTCACGTTAATGGTGCTCTGTTAATGGTGCTCTGTTATGTAAAATCTCCCAATTATATTTACATGATTTCCACTCCACTTGTGGCTCTCTGACATCACACCCATTTATCTGTGGCACTATGATGTCATACCCCTTATCTGTGGCACTATGACGTCACACACTCCTTTACCTGCAGCATTCTGACGTCATACCCCTTATCTGCGGCACTATGACGTCACACACTCCTTTACCTGCAGCATTCTGACGTCATACCCCTTATCTGTGGCACTATGACGTCACACACTCCTTTACCTGCAGCATTCTGACGTCATACCCCTTATCTGCGGCACTATGACGTCACACACTCCTTTACCTGCAGCATTCTGACGTCATTTACCTGCAGCATTCTGACGTCATACCCCTTATCTGCGGCACTATGACGTCACACACTCCTTTACTGCAGCATTCTGAGCATTATGACGTGCTGACGTCCTTATCTGTGGCACTATGACGTCACACACCTTTACCTGCAGCATTCTGACGTCATACCCCTTATCTGTGGCACTATGACGTCACACACTCCTTTACCTGCAGCATTCTGACGTCATACCCCTTATCTGCGGCACTATGACGTCACACACTCCTTTACCTGCAGCATTCTGACGTCATACCCCTTATCTGTGGCACTATGACGTCACACACTCCTTTACCTGCAGCATTCTGACGTCATACCCCTTATCTGCGGCACTATGACGTCACACACTCCTTTACCTGCAGCATTCTGACGTCATACCCCTTATCTGTGGCACTATATCACACCCCTTACCTCATATACACGCATAAAACACACATATACACATATAAATACACACACGCATATATATACACACACATACACATTCATTTATATATACTCCATATACATACACTTATACAGGTAAATATATCCGTGTACAACTTGAGGGAGTTAGTAAACGGGAGAGGCTCTTGGGGTCGACTCTGAATACGACCGACTACACGAACGACCTCTTGAATATATTAAAATCCATACACCATCAAGAGACGACTCTATGAGGGACTGTTAGAGGTTATCAAGTGCCTCGTTGGCCGATAATGAGGACGGTAAGCTTCCCAAGTCCTTCACCTTTCCTTCTTATGGTCGGCTGATGGATGAAGGGAGTGGTGAAAGAGAGGGGGAAAGGCAGGTGAGAGGGACGCTGGGGAGGGAGAGAGAGAGAGAGAGAGAGAGAGAGAGAGAGAGAGAGAGAGAGAGAGAGAAATGACTATCGATGAAGGTCTCAGCAAGTGGTGATAACTCTTGACTCCTCAGTGACTTGGCCTGGCTGTGAGTCACCATTGGCCTGGCTGTGAGTCACCATTGGCCTGGCTGTGAGTCACCAAGGGCCTGGCTGTGAGTCACCATTGGCCTGGCTGTGAGTCACCAAGGGCCTGGCTGTGAGTCACCAAGGGCCTGGCTGTGAGTCACCATTGGCCTGGCTGTGAGTCACCAAGGGCCTGGCTGTGAGTCACCAAGGGCCTGGCTGTGAGTCACCATTGGCCTGGCTGTGAGTCACCATTGACCTGACCGTGAGTCACCATTGGCCTGACTGTGAGTCACCATTGGCCTGGCTGTGAGTCACCATTGGCCTGGCTGTGAGTCACCAAGGGCCTGGCTGTGAGTCACCATTGGCCTGGCTGACCTCAAGTGCCCGATGGAAAACCTTAATGATAAAAATTAAATATTATTGGTTCTAATTATTCCCGTGTACCGTCAGATATTGAGGTTATGGGTAATGATAATAATAACTACTATTAACAACGACAACTACTACTACTACTTTTTTTTTAAATAGTGGCCTCCAGCCTCCCCCAATAGCCACACCTTCGCCGCCATTTTATTACCTTAATATTAAATATCCTAACACATAAGTAGCTATCCTATCTGTGTTGAATTAGTTGAGCCGCAGATCTATGCGGCATTCAGTCACTGTAGCGTCATAGTCAATATCTGCAGCTGTTGTCGGCATTGGGGCAGAAGCTCTCATTCCCCTGAGGCAGAGCAAAGCCGACCGAAGGAGAGAGAAAGACAGTCGACGTCTCATCCAGGCTGTAACATAACTTCTGGGCTGCTGCTTCTGTTTGGAGATCACCTCCTCGAGTCTGGCGTAGAAACATCTTGCACCTGGACTCATCCCACCAGAGGTTGTGAACACTAGAGGAGTGAAGCTGCCTTGATCAACGTTCTGAATTCTCTCCCCATATGCCCTTATCTTGTCGTTCTCGTTCCTCCTGTGTGCAGCATCGAGAGCTAGGTTACGGCGACATGCGGCCATGGGATAAAAAATCCGGATGTCAAAGAAAGCTCAAGCTCGCTGTCCCCTCGTCCAGAATCCTCGAGCACTGACGTGCACACGGGCTTCGTTAGATGTGTTTGAAGTCCTGTGTTAGAAGATCTCACCGTCCAATGGAAGGAGGGTCGGTTCTACCATGACATCCCGGCAGATTTCCTTCAACATATTTGCTGTGAGATCCCTTACCTCGTCATGCCTCATGCATATGAGGCCCCCCCCCCTTCTTGCACACCATGGCGTGATCGCCATCATAGGAAGAGCCACACACGCATTGGGAAGGCAAACCTTCTACTGGCCGACCGTACCTTAGAGCAATGGCATCTGTAAATTCTTGTTTATTAAGACTGAAACCATTTGCCCTTATCGGTAACGTAGTTAACCAGTTCGAGGCGCCCACCTCCTGCACTATAGCTACTTTTTTTTTCAAATTTTCTGGTACCTGCAGCAATAGTTGCTGCAACTTATCATTTTGGCAGTGCTGTCGACCTGTCGTAATGGACCTACGAATCTTATTTACTTCGCTGGTATCCACTTCCCCTGTTGCATTCTGGGCTATTATGTGGTCCGTGAGGGCTGCCGTGAGCTTAAGTGAATTTTGATGTTCAGTGGCAGCAATCTCCTCTGGATTTGTTAGTCCCATCCCTCCCAGTCTTGGTGGAAGTGCAAGAAGTGCTCTTTCTGCTGGGGTTAAGTCAGGGTGTTTCACTAGTTTGGGAATGAACTTGACACTGATAGCTTCTTCCAGAGGGTGGAGGAGGGGTCCGATATCAGGGATAGTACGCATCAGGTAGTTCCAACGATGCTTGACTCCATGGGTGAATGCAGCAAAGGCCGCATGTGCCTCTGTGTTAGCAATCTCAGACAGAGCTTGGATTTCACTAACCCACTCATTCACCTTTCCCGCTACGTACTCGGTCTTGAAGTCCGTAGTGCCAATTACTGCGCCTAGATGTCTTTGGCCGTCCTTAGTTATTTTGACCTCCTTTGCCCGTTCATAATGTTCTGGCTTCACGATGAGGAAGGACTTGCTGGCGTTTGGGTGGTACCCTATTTGTGGGCCTCGTGATGTTACCAAGTCCCACCACTTTTTGATGTCCTCCACTTTTCCTGCTCCTGTAAGGTCATCAGCATATGCCACTTGTTTGACCCCAGTTGTTTCAAATTTTATTTCTTGTTGGAGCACTGATAGGCCAATTGCATACATTACCATTGCAACAGGGTCCCCCTGTGTTGTTCCCTCGGTCGACTGTAAGATGGTATCACCTCTTAGAGCCTTGTTGTTTACTATGTAGAGGTCTGATGGATTCCTATACGAATTTTCAACATACATCGCAAAGCTTGGACACTTGATCTTGATGTTGTGCAGTGCAGCTTATTAACAACAACAACAACAACTGCTACTACTACTACTAATGATAATAGTAATAATAATCTTTAGAGTAATATATATTAAAAGATATATCACAGTGGTCAAAACGTTCATATACAAATGATATTCA
>NW_024751660.1:253115-270615 GCF_018991925.1 Homarus americanus
GTCTGTCTCTGTGTCTGTCTGTCTCTCTCTGTCTGTCTGTCTGTCTGTCTGTCTCTCTGTGCCTGTCTGTCTCTCTGTGTCTGTCTCTCTGTGCCTGTCTGTCTCTCTGTCCTATCTGTCTGTCTCTCTGTCTCTCTGTGTCTGTCTCTCTGTGTCTGTCTCTCTGTCTGTCTGTCTGTCCCTCTCTGTATCTGTCTCTCTCTGTGTCTGTCTCTCTGTGTCTGTCTCTCTGTCTGTCTGTCTGTCCCTCTCTGTATCTGTTTCTCTCTGTGTCTGTCTCTCTGTGTCTGTCTCTCTGTCTGTCTGTCTGTCCCTCTCTGTGTCTGTCTCTCTGTATCTGTCTCTCTCTGTGTCTGTCTCTCTGTGTCTGTCTCTCTGTGTCTGTCTCTCTCTCTCTCTGTCTCTCTCTGTCTACCTGTCTCGTCTGTCTGTCTGTCTCTCTGTGTCTGTCTGTCTGTCTGTCTCTCTGTGTCTGTCTGTCTGTCTCTGTGTCTGTCTGTCTGTGTCTGTCTGTCTCTCTGTCTGTCTCTCTCTGTCTGTCTCTGTCTGTCTGTCTCTCTCTGTCTGTCTGTCTCTCTGTGTCTGTCTGTCTCTCTCTCTGTCTCGTCTGTCTGTCTCTCTGTGTCTGTCTGTCTCTCTCTGTCTCTCTGTCTGTCTGTCTCTCTGTCTGTCTCTGTCTGTCTGTCTCTCTGTGCTGTCTGTCTCTCTGTCTGTCTGTCTCTCTGTGCCTGTCTGTCTCTCTGTGTCTGTCTGTCTCTCTCTGTCTGTCTGTCTCTGTCTGTCTGTCTGTCTCTCTCTCTCTGTGCTCTCTGTGCTCTGTCTGTCTGTCTGTCTCTCTGTGTCTGTCTGTCTCTCTGTGTCTGTCTGTCTCTCTCGTCTGTCTGTCTCTCTGTGTCTATCTGTCTCTCTGTGTGTCTGTCTGTCTTCTGTCTCTGTCTGTCTGTCTCTCTGTGTCTGTCTGTCTCTCTGTGTCTGTCTGTCTCTCTCTGTCTGTCTCTCTGTGTCTGTCTCTCTCTCTGTGTCTCTGTCTGTCTGTGTCTGTCTGTCTCTCTGTGTCTGTCTGTCTCTCTGTGTCTGTCTGTCTCTCTGTGTCTGTCTGTTCTCTGTCTCTCTGTGTCTGTCTGTCTTTCTGTGCCTGTCTGTCTCTCTGTCTGTCTGTCTCTCTGTTCCTGTCTGTCTCTGTTTGTCTGTCTCTCTGTCTGTGTGTCTCTCTGTGCCTGTCTGTCTCTGTGCCTGTGCTGTCTCTCTGTCTGTCTGTCTCTCTGTCCTGTCTGTCTCTCTGTGTCTGTCTGTCTCCTCTGTGTCTGTCTGTCTCTCTGTGTCTGTCTGTCTCTGTCTGTCTGTCTGTGTCTCTCTGTGTCTTGTGTCTGTCTGTCTCTCTGTCTGTCTGTCTGTGTCTGTCTGTCTCTCTGTCTGTCTGTGCTGTCTGTCTCTCTCTGTCTGTCTGTCTCTGTCTGTCTGTCTGTCTCTCTGTGTCTGTCTGTCTCTCTGTCTGTCTGTCTCTCTGTGTCTGTCTGGTCTCTGTGTCTGTCTCTGTGTCTCTCTGTCTGTCTGTCTCTGTGTCTGTCTGTCTCTCTGTGTCTGTCTGTCTCTGTCTCTTGTGTCTGTGTCTGTCTGTCTGTCTCTGTGTGTCTGTCTCTCTGTGTCTGTCTGTCTCTCTGTTGTCTGTCTGTCTCTCTCTGTCTGTCTGTCTCTCTGTGCTCTGTCTGTCTGTCTGTCTGTCTGTCTCTCTGTCTGTCTCTCTCTCTCTGTCTGTCTCTGTCTGTCTGTCTCTCTGTGTTTGTCTGTCTCTCTGTGTATGTCTGTCTCTCTGTGTCTGTCTGTCTCTCTGTGTCTGTCTGTCGTCTCTGTGTCTGTCTGTCTCTGTGCCTGTCTCTCTGTGTCTGTCTGTCTCTCTGTGTCTGTCTGTCTCTCTCTGTCTCTTTCTGTTCTGTCTGTCTCAGCCGCATCAGTCCTGCTTATCATGTAAAGTGAATTTCCCAATTTTAATGACTTGGGTGAAGGCAACCCGAGCTGAACCATGGAGCTGGTGAGGCTTTGATGTGTGTGTGTGTGTGTGTGTGTGTGTGTGTGTGTGTGTGTGTGTGTGTGTGTGTGTGTGTGTGTGTGTGTGTGTGTGTGTGTGTGTGTGTGTGTGTGTGTGTGTGTGTGTGTGTGTGTGTGTGTGTGTGTGTGTGTGTGTGTGTGTGTGTGTGTGTGTGTGTGTGTGTGTGTGTGTGTGTGTGTGTGTGTGTGTGTGTGTGTGTGTGCGTGTGTGTGTGTGTGTGTGTGTGATATCTCTCTCCTCGTGTGTGTGTGTGTGTGATATCTCTTCCTCTCGGTGTGTGTGCGTGCGTGTGTGTGTGTGTGTGTGTGAGAATAGGTGTGTCAAAGAAAGAGAGAAATTGATCCAGACCTTAACCTAACTTAACCTAACCTAACCTAACCTAACCTAACCTAACCTAACCTAGCCTAACTCTCACTTATAATCCACACTCTGGCTCTCATTATCTATTTACACGTGTCGAGGTTTTAGCTGGAAATGGCTTTGTGGCTCATTGGATAATCGTCAGACAAAATGATGCTTTAAATGTCTTTCAATGTTGGTGTTTTGGTGAGGTAATGGCCTGTTGTAATGGCCTGTTGTAACGGCCTGTTGTAATGGCCTGTTGTAATGGCGTGTTTGACAAATAAATTCTTATATTAAATGATCAGAGTATTGTCTCTAGGTAAACGCCTGCTGTAAATAACTCGTTGCATTTGGAATTCTGGGAGAGACATATAATGTTTTCAATGGCTGACTGTGTTGGGGGATCTTGTGTTATGATTTAAAATGGTTTCTTGAAATGTTTCTTGGTAATGTGGTGTTAAATATTCCTTCTGTAAATGACTTCTGGCAGACAAAGATCATGTGTTAAATCTCTGTCTTTTAATGGATCCTTCTTTTAATTGGCTCTTAGTCCTTAACATCTTGGGATAGTTAATGCAGAAGTAATTTTTTTGGGAGAATATCAATGTTTTAGTATGCAGTAAATACATGTCTTAAACACCCAGCAACATTTGGGTATTTCATTCCCCAAAATATTTCCACTGTAAATGTCAATAAATGCTGGGAATTAATTTATAACAGGTGGTCTAAAATCCCACTGTAAATACTCATAAATGCCGTGGGTATTTTTTTATCACAGGAGGCCTCCATTAATTGGCCAGGTGTGTGTAGTATTTTACTGTATCGAATAACAATAATGTTTTTGTTATTCAGTCAGTTTTTGTCTTAATAGTTTCCGGTAATGAAGTTATTTTGAAGTTTTTTTTATTTATTTTTTTTTTTATTTTAACTTTGATCGATAATTTTTAACACCTCTTGGGTTATGATGGCCAAGGGTTATTGTACACATGTTGAATATCTACCATAACCTAACCATAACCTAACCTAACCTAACCTAACCTAACCTAACCATAACCTAACCTAACCTAACCTAACCTAACCTAACCTAACCTAACCTAACCTAACCTTACGACTATGAGCTGTGTTAGTATGCCTCTGTTTACATTATTCATTACATACTTTATAAGAATTCTTAGTTGGTTAATATCAATGCGGACAACCTGTGTGTTATGTAGGAGATATAATACTGAGAGAGAGAGAGAGAGAGAGAGAGAGAGAGAGAGAGAGAGAGCAGTACAGTAATATCAATGTCTCCTTTAAGTTATTTATGAGTTTAATGGTTGTGTTTTAAACCTCTCGTAGTGTCAATACGTTCACCAGGCGGAGTCCGTTTCTGCTTTAAATAACCGCACCATCACTACTACTGCCATGTACAGTCGATACCAGCTTTAATTGGCTTGTAATAGTCACCTGTCTTTAATTGGCTTGTAATAGTCACTTGTCCTTAATTGGCTTGTAATAGTCACCTGTCTTTAATTGGCTTGTAATAGTCACCTGTCTTTAATTGGCTTGTAATATTCACTTTTCCATACAAACTGATTTTCCGATTTTAATGATTTACCTGAGCTCTTCCTGGGTTTACCTATGGCTCTGCAAAAACTGGTTTAGTTTGCAAATTTTTCAATTTTTTTCGCCAAATTGGGTTTTTATCTTCCCAAAATTGGTTTAAGTATTGTAATTTTTTATCGTGGTTTATTTTTTGTGAAATTGTGTTGTCTGTAGTGAAATATGTTGTTTAGTTTTCGCAAAATTTGATTGGTATTAAAGTAAATTGGGTTTAGCTCTCGCAAAATTGGGGTTAAGTGTCAAAAAATTGGATAGACTCAAAACATTGGGTTAAAAGTTTCTGGACAATTGGATTCGGGTCTTGCAAAATTAGGTTTTAAATTTAAAATTGGGTTTTTGTCCTGCAACATAGAGTTTTTCGTCTTGCAACATGGCGCTTACGTCTTTCAACATGGCGTTTACGTCTTGCAACATCTATTTTAAGTCTTGCAACATTGAGATTACATCTTACAACATAGAGTTTACGTCTTAACATCGAGTATACGCTTAGCAATATTGAGTTCACATCTTGCAACAATGAGTTTACGTCTAGCAATATCGAATTTACGTTTTGCAACATGACGTTTACGTGTTGCATCATTAGGTTTAAATCTTGTAATATTGACATTACGTCTTACGAAAATTGAGTTTACGTCTTGGTACGTTGGGTTTACGTCTTGCTACGTTGGATTTACGTCGCTGAAGATTGGACATAAGTCTCACCAAGTCATGTTGAATGTTACGAAGGAGAGCTCTCGTCTTGGAGTATTCCTGCTGACTCCAGTACGTTTAATGTTACTGATGTTGTAGGTTATGGCAGGAAAGGGGTGGGGGGAGAGAGGGGGTCGGGAGAGGGGGTGGGGGGTTGGGTGGACGGGTTTAGAGGAGGAAAGGAAGGTGGGTGGAAAGGGTGATTGGGAGGTCGGAGAGAGGAAGAATACGCTTGGAGGGGGGGTGGATGGGTAGATGGGTGGAGGGGTGGTGGGTGTGGGTGGGAAGACGGTTGGAAGGTGGGAGAGGGGGAAGGAAGGTTTGATTAGGGTGGTAGTGAGGTAGGAGAGGATGGGAGAGGATGTAGGTAAGAACGGTGAGAGAAGGAAGGTGGTGGGTGGAAGAGGGAGGAAGAGAGAGAGAGAGAGAGAGAGAGAGAGAGAGACCTTAAATAAAATAGAGAATAAGAAGAGACACAGATAATAAATGAGCTAGAGAATGAGAAAAAGATATATTCAAAGACAAGAAAGACAGACTGAGAGAAAGTAAGACAAAGAGAAAGTGAAAAAAAGAAAGCGCTATCTCTGATTAAAGTAGTGGGTGAAAGAACCAGGTGCTGGCCAGAGTGATATTAGTGGAACCAGGGATAGTTTTTATACCAAGGGGACAATGGATAGTAAGAAGGGGAGCAGGAGGAGAAGAAGAAGACGAAGAAGAAGAAGAAGAATAAGAAGAAGGGGAACAAGAAGGGGAACAGGACAAGGAGAATAAGAAGGGGAACAGGACAAGAAGAAGAAGAAGGAACGAAAATGAAGAACAAGAAGAAAAGAAGGAAAGGCAAAAAAATGAAGACATAAAGAAAAAAAAAGAAGAACAAGAACAAGACAAAAATAACCACTAGCATCAGAGGAAGATGAGGAACAGTGCCTATAAACGTTATGGCACCCAGGCGACAGTGACAACCATACCAGAGTGACGGAAAGTGCCATCTTAGTCTGGGCACGTGGCACACCCATTGGAATACGTAATGAGGCGAGCGAGAGGCATAAGCCGTGGTTTGGTTTGAGGAACGCCACTTCCTCCGTTGGTTCTCTTTGAGGAGGGAAAAATATCAGGGAAATTGAGGGAGAGATATGGGAGATGGTGAGGGAGAAACGTGAGAGATATGATGAATGAGGGAGAGACGTGAGAGATATGATGAATGAGGGAGAGACGTGAGAGATATGATGAATGAGGGAGAGACGTAGAGATATGATGAATGAGGAGAGACGTGAGGAGATATGATGAATGAGGGAGAGACGTGAGAGATATGATGAATGAGGGGGAGACGTGAGAGATATGATGAATGAGGGAGAGACGTGAGAGATATGATGAATGAGGGAGAGACGTGAGAGATATGATGAATGAGGGAGAGGCGTGAGAGATATGATGAATGAGGGAGAGACGTGAGAGATATGATGAATGAGGGAGAGACGTGAGAGATATGATGAATGAGGGAGAGACGTGAGAGATATGATGAATGAGGGAGAGACGTGAGAGATATGATAAATGAGGGAGAGACGTGAGAGATATGAGAGCTGGTGAGGGAAGAAATGAAGGAGTTTGAAGGAAGAACAGGAGGAGTTTTAAAGGAGATACGAAGAGAGAGAGAAAGCGAGAGAGAGAGAGAGAGAGAGAGACGGAGAGTTATGAGGGAGGAAAATGACAGATTGTGAGGGAGAGGAACGGGGGATTGAGGCAGCGGGATGTCCAGCCAGATCACCAATAACAAAGGTCTTGTGAGCCTGGGTTTGGAATATCTGCCTAGAGGAAAATGTAGAATATCTTATATGATATGACAAGGATATATTTTTGTTTATATAGAGGCCTATATTATATAACGTAGGGAGGTTGTATTGATTAATGGCACACATGAAGATTAAACCCCCCCATATTTAATCTTAACTTGATGCTAAACTAACCTAATCTAACATGAATTCAACCAAAGCTAATCTAATCTAACGTAAAATAATCTAACCTAAGCTAAACTAACCTGATCCAAGAAAATAATCTAATTTAAGTTAATCTAAGAAATAATCTAACCTAACGCCAACCTAACCTAACGCCAACCTAACCTAACGCCAACCTAACCTAACGTCAACCTAACCTAACGCCAACCTAACCTAACGTCCACCTAACCTAACGCCAACCTAACCTAACGTCCACCTAACCTAACGCCAACCTAACCTAACGTCAACCTAATCTAACCTAACGTCAACCAAACCAAACGTAACCAAACCCAGGAAGCATTAGTGTGGTTAATCTTCAAATGAAAAAAAAAACTGGGGTGTCTAATCCTCAGGTGATCAATTCCTACTGCTTTTAAATATGTGTTTCACGGGTCTCTTGTTTACCCCTGTCGACTCACACCAGCTAGACGCAGCACGGCCCCTCCCTCCCCAAGCATTACTGGAAGCTATGCTATCCACCTATTCACGCACATCGCTGCCCCCTGGATATACCTTTTCGCCCTAATTTCTGGTGAGAGAGAGAGAGAGAAAGAGAGAGAGAGTCTCGTAACTACCCTTCTCTCTCTCTCTCTACCCCTGACTCTGATTACACCTCTTAACTCTGCTAGATGCTAACACTCCTTCCTGCTGGGCGGTGTTGCCTTAGATGAGATTTTGAGTCAATATTAAAAATTACTTGAGGTCAGATGTTTCGTGTGTGTGTGTGTGTGTCATAAGTCGTTGTTTACCTGTGCTGTCCTATCATTAACGCTTCTCACTGTGGATTATGTAAATTAGCATTACTGGATTACTGAGACACCTGACACGAGGTAATGGTACATGGGGTCTTGTTGACGTTATATAATTGGTGTTAAGTGATAGATCGCTTGTGTCTATAATGTCGAGAAATATATCAGTTTTATCTATAATGTCGAGAAATATATCAGTTGTACGTTTATGATCAAGAAACATATGACCTCTACGTTTAATATCGAGAAATATATCGGTTATACCTTTAATATCGAGAAAAGTATTAGTGCTACGTTTAATTTTAAGAAATATATCGGTGGTGCCCTTTAATCTCTTGAGGTGAGTATACTTTAGCACTTCCTGTTGGTGAAATAAATACAACTATTAAACCTCTTTGAGTTCACTTATGAGAGAGGTATTGATCCACTCTTGTGTTCTCTTGAAGGTGCCACACAAGGAAGGGTGCCACACAAGGGTGTCACACAAGGGAGGGTGCCACTCAGGGGACGGTGCCACACAAGGGAGGGTGCCACTCAGGGGACGGTGCCACACAAGGGAGGGTGCCACTCAGGGGACGGTGCCACACAAGGGAGGGTGCAGGGGTGCCACTCAGGGATGACACACAAGGAGGGTGCCACTCAGGGACGGTGCCACACAAGGAGGGGTGCCACTAGGGACGGTGCCACAGGGGTGACAGGTGCACTAGGGACGGTGCCATAAACGGAGAGGGCCATATAGGGGTCTTATCTGAACCTCAGTGAACATTACGGGAAGACACAAGGGGAGGTATCCGGTCAGGTGATATAGAAGGGGATATCTCCGGCCCAAGTGATACAGAAGGGAAGGTATCCGGCCTAGGTGATGCAGAAGGGAGGTATCCGGCCCAAGTGATACAGAAGGGAAGGTATCCGGCCCGTGATACAGAAGGAGGTATCCGGCCCAGGTGATACAGAAGAGGAGTATGGGCCCAGGTGATACACAAGAGGGTGAGGTATCAGGCCCAGGTGATACACAAGAGGGCAGCTTATGGTATTAGCGAGCGTAAATAATGGTATTAAGATGAAATAGTGTAGGGGCTGAGAGAGAGAGAGAGATGCATTGGAAAACCTGAGTAATACACACACACACACACACACACACACACAAGAAACACAAACACACACACACACACACACACACGGAGGATGACCTGAATCACTCTTACATACGGGACTTTTATGGAGTTTGGTAAATATATCGTCGGGAAAATAGAACACACAGTATATTCACGTCAGGTTCCGCTGTTTTCCTCTCTCCTCTGTTTGGAATAAATGTTTCAGTGAGTTTTTATTTTTCTCGAAGGTTGAATTAAGTCTGTGGGGATTATAGGACAAGTTTATTCACTGATGGAAGTAAGTTCAGGAATATATTGAGAAGTTTATTTTATTTATTTTTTTTTTTCTTGGAGGATTTTATATACCGTCTCCCACACTCCACCCACACACCCCCACACTCCACCACATTCCACCCACATTCCACCCACCTCCACCCACACACACACTCTCACTGTCCAATACACACACACACACACACACACACACACACACACACACACACACACACACACACACACACATTCCACCCCCATCCCCACACCCAACCCCACATTCCACCCCCACCCACCACACGTCCACACACGCCCACACTCCACCAACACGTCCACACACGCCCACCTCCACCCACGTCCACATGCCCCCACTCCACCCACACGCCCCCACCCCACCCACCGCCCCCACCTCCACCCACACGTCCATACGCCCCCACACTCCACCCACTCGTCCACACGCCCACATTCCACCCACACGCCCCCACACCTCACCCCGCCCCCTCCACCCCGCCCCCCCCCACCCCCCCCACCCCCCCCCTCCACCCCACCCCCCCTCCACCCCGCCCCCCCCCCCACCCCCCCACACCCACCCCACCCACCCACACACCCACACACCCATCACCCCACCACACCCACCCACACGCCCCCACCTCCACCCACCTCCACTCCCACGCCCCCACTCCCACCCAAACACTGATTCAGGGTTGTGTGTGTGTGTGCGGGAGTTAAGATATTTGCCTCAGAGGAGAAGACTTATGTTGGCACTGTAAACGTGTGAGAATTACGGCCCCTCTTGTACCCATCTCTCTCTTCATTATATGTCTATCTTCTCATTCGTAATCTCTTTTATTTTAGCTTTAGTTTCTCATGTTATCTTTCACTTTTCTCATACAATCTCTCACTATCTCACTCTCTCTCTCATTCTCTCTCTCTCTCTCTCTCCGCCTTCATTCACTGTCCAGCTGTAACTCAAAGGGAGAATTTTCGGCCGTTCTTCTACTACTAATGATGTGTGTCCAGTGGTTTGTGTATATTTCAGGCTTTCATTTCCAGCGATATATTTCCATTGGTTCATTTCACGTTGTTTATTTCCAGCGATATATTTCTAGTGGTTCAGTTCTAGCGATATATTTCCATTGGTTTATTTCCAGCGATTAATTTCCGGATGTTAATTTCTAGTGGTTTATTTCTAGCGATATATTTCCAGTGGTTTATTTCCAGCGATTAATTTCTGGTAGTTAATTTCTAGTGGTTTATTTCTAGTGATCTCCAAATATTAATTTATCTCAATCTAACAAAACTGTAATAAAGAAAAATATATTTGCATCTTAATTAATAATATTCCACCTGATAATTAGTAACACCTGCCGACCTAATTAGTACATTTTCTACTAATTCGTCAAAGTTTATTCCATTACTCTCCACTCCACATCTCAATTAGTATAATAGTTCTTTTTGTCGTTAGTAAAAAAAAAAGAATAGTTTTCTTAACGTCTTGGGGTATAATTTGTTATTTATTTCTGAATTGGTAAAACTGTTCAAATATTTTACCATTTTCACTTGGTAATTGTGGAGAAAATAATTCAGTTTTTCTCAGGCTGCACCTGCTACCTACCTCCCCCTTGTCTCCAGTCCCCTCCACCAGCCCCCTCCACCAGTCCCCTCCACCAGCCTCTTAGAAACATGTCTCGTCATAATTAGTAATATATCACCTTAATTAGCATCGCCTCTTACCTCATAATTACTAATGGTCTTCAGGATTCGTCAAAAACTTTAATTTTTTCTCAGAAACTTTTAACTACTACTACTTTCTTCTTTCTTCCTTTCTCTCCTCTTCCTCTTTTTCCCTGCTCTTCCTTATCTCCTCCTCCTCCTCCTCCTCCCCATCTCCCTCCCAACCTCATCCTTCTTTCCCACCCACTCATCACACCCCACACACACCTCACCTTCCACACTATACCAACCCCCCCTCAGCTATACCACCTCAGCTATACCACCTCAGCTATACCACCTCAGTTATACCACCTCCCCCCTCAGCTATACCACCTCCCCCTCAGCTATACCACCTCTTCCCCCTCCCAGCTATACCACCTTCCCTCAGTACCACCTCCCTCAGCTCCCCTCCCTCAGCATCCACCTCCCCTATACCACCTCCCTCAGCTACCACCTCCCCCCTCAGCCACCTCCCCCTCAGCTTACCTCCCTCCTCCTCATACACCTCCCTCAGCTATACCCACCTCCCTCCCTCAGCTATACCACCTCCCTCAGCTATCCACCCCACCTCCCTCAGCTATACCCACCTCCCCTCAGTACCACCCCTCCCCCAGCTATACCACCTCCCCTCCTCCCCTCCATCTATACACGAGAGAGCCTCACCCTAAACTCAACTAACACTTCTCACCGATAGCAATTCTTCCCAAACCCAGAGCGAGGGACTTGCTTGGAAGTGTATTTTGAGCATAAATTTCAGAATCCGTATTTGAAAATGTATTCTTCCTCTTCCGTCTCTTTTTTCTTCTTATTTTTGGTCTTCTTTCCTTCCCTCTTCACCTTTCTCCAGTGTTTACTCGCCTCTTTTCACGGGTTCATTGCTATTTTTTCTCTTTGCTTTTACATGGGGCTTGGGAGGGGTAAGGGTGTGGGAGAGGGTATGTGTGTGGGAGGGGTAAGGGTGTGGGAGGGATGGGTGAGTGGGAGGGGTGGGGGTGTGAGAGGGTAAGGGTGTGGGGAGAGGTAAGGGGTGGGGAGGGGATGGGGTGAGTGGGGAGGGGTGGGTGTGGGGAGGGTATGTGTGTGGGGAGGGGTAAGGGTGTGGGGAGGGGGTAGGGTGGGAGGGTGGGTGTGTGGGGAGGGGTAAGGGTGTGGGGAGAGGGTGAGGGTGTGTGGGGAGAGGGTAAGAGGTGTGGGAGGGTAAGGTGTGGGGAGGGGGTAGGGTGAGGGAGAGGGAGGGGGGAGAGGGGTGTGGGGAGAGGTAAGGTGTGTGGGGAGAGGGTATGGTGTGAGGGGTAAAGGTGTGTGGGGAGGGAGAAGGTGTGTGGGAGAGGGTATGTGTGGGAGAGGGTAAGGGTGTGGGAGGGGCAAGGTGTGTGGGAGGGGAAGGTGTGGAGGGGTAAGGTGGGAGGGGTAAAGGTGTGTGGGAGGGGTAAGGGTGTGGGAGGGTAAGGGTGTGTGAGGGGTAAGTGTGTGTGGGAGGGTGGTGTGTGTGGGAGGGGGTAAAGGTGTTTGGGAGGGTAAAGGTGTGTAGAGGGTAAGGGTGGGAGGGGATGGGTGAGTGGGAGGGTAAGGGTGTGTGAGGGGATAGGAGTGTGTTTGAAGGTGACTTTGTGTTTGGATAATTTGCATATTGCTTTCTTTGTTGAATGCTTTCCTTCTATCTAGTTTTCTTTTGTACTGGTTTAATTGCTAACTTTCACTCTGCTTACAGGTCTGGTTGAAAGGGGTGTGGGGTGGTGGGGAGGAGGTGTGGGGGTAGGACGGGGTGGGGTGGTAGGAGGGGGTGTGGGGGGTGATGGAGGAGGGGTGGGGTGGGTGGGAGAGGGGGTGTGGGGTGGAGAGGGGTGGAGGGTGGAGGGGGTGTGGGGTGATAGAGGAGGGGGTGGGGGTAGAAGGGGTGTGTGGTGGGTGGTAAAGGGGGTGTGAGGTGGGAGGGTGGTGGGTGGTAAGGAGGTGGGGTAGGGAGGGTGGGGGAGGAGGAGGGGTGGGTAGGAGGAGGTGTGGGGTTGGAGGGGGTGTGGGGGTAAGGAGGGGGGAGGGGTTGGAGGGGTGGGGGTGGTGGAGGAGGGGTGGGGGTAGGAGGGGGTGGGGGGATAAAGGAGGGGGGGTGGGGTGTAGAGGAGGGGTGGGGTGTTGGAGGGGGGTGGGGGTGGTAGGGAGGGTGGGGGGTGGGAGGGGGTGTGGGGTGATAAGAGGGGTGTGGGTAGGGGTGTGTGTTTGTTTTGTCTGCTCTTGCATTTACTCTCGTTTGTTTTATTGTACTTTCTATTTGTCTATGTTTTATTGCCAACTCTCTTTCTGCTTTCTCGAGGTGTGTGTGTGTGTGTGTGTGTGTGTGTGTGTGTGTGTGTGTGTGTGTTCTCTTTTTTACAATTGTTTCATTCTTGTTTTTCTTTCTTACAAAATCAGTATTAACTAAACTTTCTTGCATACAATTTCCTTATTTGTTTTTCTTGCTTTCTCTAAATTTGTGTTATTTCTCTCCATTCCTTTCTTTTTTTAGTTTATTTTACGGCTTTCATTCCCTCTGGATTCATTGCCAGCTTTCTATTAGCCTTTGTCTTCATTTTCAATTCATTTGTACTTTCTCCTGCTTTCTTCTCTCTCTAAATGATTTTCAACTTTATTTTTATTCTCCAACGTTTAACTTTTTCTTGTTCTCCTTGTTCTTCTTGTTCTTGTTCTTGTTCTTCTCTTACTAAACCTCTTCTTCCTCCACCTCCTCCTCCTTTTCTTCTTGTTCTTCTTGTTCTTCTCTTACTAAACCTCTTCTTCCTCCTCCTCCTTTTCTTCTTGTTCTTGTTCTTCTTGTTCTTCTCTTACTAAACCTCTTCTTCCTCTTCCTCCTTTTTGTTCTTGTTCTTGCTCTTGTTCTTGTTCTTCTTGTTCTTGTTCTTCTTGTTTTTCTCTTACTAAACCTCTTCTTCCTCCTCCTCCTTTTTGTTCTTGTTCTGCTTGTTCTTGCTCTTGTTCTTGTTCTTCTTGTTTTTCTCTTACTAAACCTCTTCTTACTCTTCCTCCTTTGTTTTGTTCTGCTCTTGTTCTTCTTCTTCAACTTTCCCCTTATGCTTTCACTACGTTTGTGTTCCTTCCTTCACTTATCATGTATTTTCTTTTCCCCTTTTTTATCCAGGGACTTATGATCGACTTTCTTTTTGCTTTCACTGTCTAGCGTCTTATGCTTTCTCCTGTGGATGGATATTTCACAACCTTTCTTTTTACTTTCTCTCTCTATATATATATGTAATTCCTTTCTACACGTTACATATTTTCTTAACCTTTCCCCTTTACTTGAGATTTATTGCCTACTTTCTCTTAGCTTTCTCCTACGATTGCGGTCTTTCTGCTTTCTCTCTTTCTCTCCCTTTCCCCCTTGATTTCTTTCCACTTCCCTCACGTGCTGTCATTCTATCCGCGTAACGTCTCTATAAGGCTTCGTTCTATTAAGCTTCGTGAGATTCCTAGTGTTTATAGCTTCGTTGAGATACCTAGTGTTTTATAAAGCTTCGTTGAGATACCTAGTGTTTTATAAAGCTTCGTTGAGATTCCTAGTGTTTTATAAAGCTTGTTGAGATACCTAGTGTTTTATAAAGCTTTTTGAGATACCTAGTGTTTTATAAAGCTTGTTGAGATACCTAGTGTTTTATAAAGCTTCTTTGAGATACCTAGTGTTTTATAAAGCTTCGTTGAGATACCTAGTGTTTTATAAAGCTTCGTTGAGATACCTAGTGTTTTATAAAGCTTTGTTGAGATACCTAGTGTTTTATAAAGCTTTGTTGAGATACCTAGTGTTTTATAAAGCTTCGTTGAGATACCTAGTGTTTTATAAAGCTTCGTTCAACTACAAAGCTAAGCTGGGATGCATTTCGTATTTTATTATGATTCTCTGAAGTACAAATGCCTCGCGGAGATTCATTTATATGCTTCCAGAAATACATTATTATAATAACTCATTGACGTACACTAACGCTAACTAGTGTTCATGGAAAACATTTATATCAACATAAGACTTCCAGGAAATTGGACAGTTTCTGTATATGTGACTTCATATGTGTTGTTTATATTATTGTTGTTATTGTTATTATTAATATTGTTATTGTTGCTGTTCTTGTTCTTATTATTATTATTGTTTTTGTTATTATTATCACTACTATTGTCATTATTGTTGCTGTGTTTTACTTGCCCTTACCCTCACCACATTAACAGATCTACTTTACTAAACTCTAGGGACTCTACCACCCACGTTTCACTATACCTGTCTCTCGGTGGTGCACCATGAGGGTAACTCGACCGAATTTACTCACCTGGTCCAACCTTTAATCTCCGCCATTAAACAATAGTATTACACAACAACAGATAATAACAATAGTAATAATAAAATAATAATAATAATAATAATAATAATAATAATAATAATAATAATGATAATAATGATAACGATGATAATAATAATGATAAGAAGTACAACAACATCCAATACACCTGGTACTAAATGAGTGACTTACCTGTAATTGTTACCTAGATAATTAACCTAAACACGTACACCTGAGAGCCTCGTGTACTGTAGGGGATTTACCTTAATAGTGGGCGAGGTGAGGGAGAGGTGAGGGAGGGGTGAGGGTGGGGGAGAGGTGAGGGAGGGGTGACAGGGAGCGGTAGGGTGAAGGGGAGGGATGGAGGAGGAAGAGAAGGGTGACAATTAGGGAAGGATGTTAAGGATTGTGGAGGGTGAGAGGATGAGGGAAGGACAGGAGCCATCATGAGCCGTCAGAGGAGTTAGGTGTTGAAGTTTGAAGAGTATTGATTTAACTAAAGAACTGAGGGTGATAAGAGAGTTTACCGGCGTGTGTTCAGCTTTAGGTGTTATGTGTTAGGGCAAGGATGGGCACTTTTCTTTCTTTTTCTTTTCTTTCTTTTTCTTTTCTTTCTATTCTTTTTATTTTCTTTTCTTTTCTTTTTCTTTCTTTTCTTTTCTTTTTCTCTTACTTTCTTTTCTATTACTTTCTTTTCTTTCTTTTCTTGTCTTTCTCTTTCTTTTCACTTTCTTTCTCTCACTCTTTATCTTTCTTTCTCTATTCTCTGACTTTCTTCCTCTCTATTTTCTTTCGATTTTTTTCTTTTCTCTTACCTTCTGTCTTTCCTTTCTAACTTTATCTCTCTCTTTCGTCTGTCTTATTATCTCTCTTATTTCTCTTTCTTTCTCTCTTATTCCCTCACTTTCTCTCTTTCTATGTATATACTCGTATTATATCACTCATACATCTCAATATAAATAACCTAACCTCCACACACACACACACACACACACACACACACACACACACACCACACACACACACACACACACACACACACACACACACACACACACACACATCACACACACACACACAGTCACACACACACACACACACACACACACACACACACACACACACAGTCACAGTCACACACACACACACACACACACAGTCAACACACACACACCTCCCACACACACACACACACACACACACACACACACACACACACACACACACACATAGTCACACACACACACACACACACCCACACACACACTCACACACACACACACACACACACACACACACACACACACACCCCACACACACACACACACACACACACACACACACACACACACACAGTCACACACACACACACACACACACACACACCTCCACACACACACACACACACACACACACACACACACACACACACACACCTCCACACACACACACACACAGTCACACACACACACACACACACACACACACACACACACACACACACACACACAGGAAGAACCAAGCAGGTGATAATATATGTCTCGTGGCCCTTAGGAGCTGCTGGGCAGGGGACAAGGCAGGGCAGGGCAGGGACGGGGCAGGGCAGGGCAGGGGCAAGGCTGGAATCGTAGAATTGAGTGATTTTTATGATTTTGTCAAAAGATTTCCATTACTCAATATCTGGTGAATAAATTACCGATCTGTTTTTTGTCATTAATTGATTTTGAAGTTATTAATGGCGTGTTTTTATATCATTTTTATTGTTTTATTATTATTTATCCTTGTATTCTTATTTCTCTCTCTCTTTTCTCTCTCTCTCTCTCTCTCTCTCTCTCTCTCTCTCTCTCTCTCTCTCTCTCTCTCTCTCTCTCTCCTTTTGTCTGTATCTTTGTCTGTTTCTTGTCTCATTTTCTGTCTGTTATTGTTACCTCACGTCTATTTGTCTGTCTGTCTGTCTGTATATGTGTGTATATCTGTATATCTGTCTAACTTTGTCTGTCTGTCGTCTGTCTCCTTCTCCAACATCTCTCTATCTGTCTCTTTCTCTTCCTCTCCTTCGCTGTCAACCTCACTCCTTCGCTTCCTCCTCCTCTCTTTCTTCTCTCTCTCTCTCACCCTTACCTCACCCCTCCCTTCTTCTCCCTCCTCTCCTCTCCCTCCCTCCTCTCCTCACTCCTCCTCTCTCTTTCTCCCTCCTTACTCCTCCCTCCTCTTCCCTTACCCTTACTCCTCCCCCTCCTCCCTCACTCTCCTCACTCTCTCCCTTCTTACCTCACCCTCCCTCACCTTTCTCCACCCTCCCTCACTTCCCCACCCTCCTTCCTTTCCCTCACCCTCTCCTCTTCATCACTCTCTCCTCTTCCATCCTCCCCTCATTCTCATTCACCCTTCCCTCACTCTCCTCCTCACCCTTCCCTCCTCTCCCCTCCTTCCCTCACTCTTCCCTCCTCCTCCTTCCTTGACTCTCCCCTCACCTTCCTTCCTTCCCTCCTCTCCTCTCCCCTTCCTCCTCCTCCTCTCCTCCTCCTCCTCCTTTCCCTCCCTTCCCTCCTCTCCTCACCTTCCCTCCTCCTCTCCCCTCCTCTCCCTCCCCCCACCTCCCTCACCCTTCCTCCTCTTCCCTCCTCCCTCACCCTTCCTTCACTCTCCTCAGCCTCCCTCACCTTCCCTCACCCCTCCTCACCCT
>NW_024751660.1:275615-280615 GCF_018991925.1 Homarus americanus
AGGTGACTAAAGAGCCCGATACAAGACCCACAGCGTCGTTCATATTCGTTGGTCATGTGGAGGGCTCCATTCACTGTGGGAGTGGGCGATGTCTTTCCTGACGTTGGCGCTTGGTCTGCCTCGGTTTGAAGTCGGGCTAATCGGTGCTATTCACACTCTCTCGTGTGGTGCTTCTCCAAACGTTATGACGTGGGAGAAATAGTCCTGCGTGCGGTCTATTTGCATCTTTTTTCAGGTTTGTCTTAAGACTATCCTTATACCTCTTTCAATTGCCTGCCGGTTACGTTAACTAGTCTGTTAGTACTGTAAAGTAACTGTTTTGGCAGTCTACTGTCGTCCATGCGGGTAATATGGCCAGTCCAACGTAGTTGTTCGATGGATAATGGTAGCCCTGATGCTCCTACAGTTGGTGTCAGCAAGAATACCGGCATTTGTTCTCTTGTCTTCCCAGCGAACTTTCGAAGGATGGAACGCAGATCACGTTGGTGAAAGCCAAGTGCCTTTGAGGTGCCTTCTGTATGTGACCCATGTCTCATCGCCATATAGTGGGTGGCAGGACCACTGCTCGATATACGCAGCTTTGTGGATAATTTCAGCTCTATAGCTGAAGACACGGTTTCGAGGCCGCCCAAGGCTTGAGATGGCGACATCTGATCCGATGATGAATCTCTTAATCGATGTCTGCGGTGGGAGCAGGTGGGGAGCCGAGACGAACGGTCAACATTAGAGAGGGTAGTACCGTTAAGCTGGATGATGGTGGAGGTGTGGCTGAACCAGGGCAGGTTGAAGAGAATCTGAGGCCTACATGCATTCACCTGCCGAAGTGTGCATATGCGTCTGCGAGGTGTTCAGGATCTCCTGTAGGTCGTGTTTAGTGTGAGCAACAAGGGTGAGGTAATGTCTGCATACTTATGCTGGATGAAGCCATGACACCTGTTTTCTTGCCAGGAGTCGTCTTATGTTGAAAAGACTCCTTCATCCGGTAATTTCGATGTTCATCTCTGCTGGCTGAATTGGCACTGGCACGAGTATGATAGGGCAGCCAGAAGATGGAAAAAGAGTTGGTGCCATTACACACCTTTGTTTAACCCTGTTTGATGGGAAGAACCTGATTAGGTGCCATTGTGCAGGACACTGCTGTTCATGCCATATCGTGAGTTGCTCACAATTGCACGGACTTGGTGGGCAGCCAAAACGGCTGAGGGTCCACCAGAGCGCTTCCTTTAAGTGACTGAGTCGAAAAGCCTTGGTTAGGGTCGATGAAATATGTACAGGTCAGATGACGCTGTTCTTCACTTTTCCTGTATTTGGCGGCAGCAAAGATCATGCTGGGTGGTGCCACGTGATGGTCTAAAACCACATTGATTCTGGGAGTGTTTTTCTGCCTCAGGAAGAAGTCCGTTTAGGACTTGTAAATATTGACAAAGGAGGCGTCCTTGGAGCTAGGGGGGATTTCTCCTTTTCTCCCCATATATTCTCCAGAGAGAGTGGAGACGCTGGTACAGGAGGTCCTCCTGCTCTACACCTCGGCTGGGATTCCATCAGGCCTGAGGTTTTGTTAATTTTCACCGTTTGATGACAGTAGCTACTTCATCCAGGGGGATGGAGGATAGCTGAGGTGGGTCAGCTCTGGATGCCGACGGACGTGCTGGGTAGTCGTGACATCCACATCGGTAATATGAGCAATGAATGGTAGTGCTCTTCCAGCGCCGCAGGAGGCCTTCATCGTCTTTAATTATGTGGTTACCGTCAGATGAGTTGAAGGGCCAGCGCCATGACTTCGGCCCATAAATTTTAGTGGAATGGTACCTGCGCATCTTGTGCTGCTGATCCGGTGCTTTTGTGCTTCATGCTTTATTTTAAGCCAGTCGTTCTTAGATTATGAGGTTCCTGCTGGGCTGCCGCTTTCTTGCGGAAGGTATCAGCATTGGTCCGAGATTCGGTTGTTCTGCCGTCAAAAAACAGCACATTTATCATCGATGCGTACTTTGATTGCCGGGTCATATTCATCAAACCAGTCCTGCCGAGGGTCTCTCTGCAGGTCTTTGTCATAACAATATTAAAAAAATATCCCATTCGGCACTGGGATTCACGTTGTTTGCTGTTGGTTGTTTATGTTCGAGCTGCTTCCTGAAAGCATGTGCTACTGATCTCCAGATGCTTAGTATTAAAACCTCTTCTGGAGGCTTTCTGCTGTTCCGCTGTTTTAGGGCAACGTGAAGTGATAGCTTGGATCTGACAAGTCGATGATCAGTGTCATAGTGTCTGAGCCACGCATGGCACGGTTACAGAAGATCTCGGCGATCTTTCTCTGCGACAATGATAGCCAATGAGATGTTGCGTTTGATCGTGGGTGTTGCCACGATCCCTTGTGTACTTGCTAGTTTTGGCCTGCTTAAACAAGGTATTGGTGATAGTGAGGCTGTGGGCAGCACACTTTGCTTTTAGCAAGGAATCATTGATTACACTTGCCAAGTCCATTTCTCCCTATTGTTCCCTGCCAATGTTAACATCTCTGCCACTTCTGGCATTGAAGTCGCCAAGGATAATAACTATTCCTCTCTGGTGATAGAGGTTAGCACTCTTTTCGAGGTCGGTATAAAAGGCCTTGATGTCATCCTCTGCATCC
The DNA here is from genome assembly GCF_018991925.1 of Homarus americanus. NCBI lineage: Eukaryota > Metazoa > Arthropoda > Malacostraca > Decapoda > Nephropidae > Homarus > Homarus americanus. Next base: position 278,245 of record NW_024751660.1, read on the forward strand.
AGTTTTGGGGCGTATGCACTTATGAAGAAGGCATGACGTGAGTGATTCAGTGACTCGAAGTCATGAGGCGCTTGTTGATCCCACAGACATTTCTTAGTTAGCTCGTAGGATGTATTGGCGGATGGCAAAGCCACCCATAAATGCGGTTTCTTCCACAGCAGGCATATACCTTCCAGAAGAAGTTGCTGCGTAGCCAGACCCTGTTCTGTGAGTTGGCCTCATCTTGGGAGCTGACTCACTGAGGGCTGCCATGTCGATGCAGATACCTAGTCAGCCTTTACACAAGGGTGTTCTTCTGACTTGGTATTCTATGCTAGCATCCAGAAGGGTCCTGTCATTCCATGCAGCGACCATAGGAGGCTGTATGGACGTTTATGTTTGGATCTGTGATTTTCATTGTGTTTTCGACTGCATAAGGATGACCTTACTTGGGGTGCGGCTGCTCCAGTCAGGTTGGGTTTTTGTGCAGGTTATGTTTATGGCACCTCTTCTAGCCCCCCCTCCTGTGTGGGGGTGAGCAGAGGGCTCCCCTCTTAAGGGCTGCTCAGTCACACACACACATTATATATATATATATATATATATATATATATATATATATATATATATATATATATATATATATATACACACACACACACACACACACACACACACACACGTTTTCCCCAAAATATACATATATTATGCATTAGATATACATCCACTATACACACAGAATACGTACACCATACATACAATATACATACACTATATATAAAATACATACACTATACACACAAATATACATACACTATACACACAACATACATACACTATACATACAACATACATACACCTTTGCATCAAATACATACACTATACATAAATAATAAATCATACACATACACAATACATTATACATACTAACGCAGACACTTATATATGTATACCATTACCAAGAATTACGAGTTTTATTAGTTTGACATTATTTACAATGGCAAAGTTTTATCAGTGAAGCGGATGTAAAAAATAGTAATACTTTTTCAAATATTTATTTTTTCCATTAAAGTTTATTTAAATAATGAAATTAGTTGCCTCATTTACTCAACCTTACATTAGTTGTAATTACTGTATCGTTAGCTGTACTTGTATCGTTAGCTGTACCTGAATCGTTGGCTGTACCTGTGACCACTACAGTAGCAGGTAATGTATGTGTGTGTGTGTGTGTGTGTGTGTGTGTTATAGTCGATATATTAACTAAAATAAAAGTTTTTACTTATTAAAAATTTGACACCTTAGTTTATTTCACCTGAATATTAACCACCCTGATGTTAACCTAACCTAACCAATTTACCTTACACTAATCTAACCAAGCCTACCTCATCTAATTACCTTGCTAACCTACCCTAAACCCCCCTCCCTTAAATAGTGTTAGGGTAGTTAATCTTTTGTTGATCCATTTCATGAATTTTTGGATTCAGGTTAGGTTAGGTTAGGTTAGGTTAGGTTAGGTTAGGTTAGGACAGGACATCCAGAACTGAGGACATCCAGCAGACGAACCATCAGTCTCAACTTGTCTCAGTTTTGGGACAGATCACACCTCCTTCATCACCTCCTTCAGTATTACATTACTGTCTCTTATCTCTCTCTCTCTCTCTCTCTCTCTCTCTCTCTCTCTCTCTCTCTCTCCCTCACAACGAGAGAGTGAGGTGAGAATCATTAAAGGTGATGCCCTGATGAGCCCAAGGTATAGCATGATGTAACCTTAAGGTGTAATTGGCCAGGTAACTACCGTAAACTAGGACAATAGTACATTAATAAAAGGAAAACAATATTAGGTTTAGTTAGGTTAGGTTGGGTTTTGTTTTGGTTTGGTTTGGTTGGAGTTTGGTTAGGGTTTGGTTAGGTTAGGTTGGGTTGTTGGGTTTGTTTGTTGTGGAGTTGGTTCTAGTTTTTGTTTGGTTTTATCCAGAGTTATACAGATGCAATGTTCTACTCACGCTAAACCAACCCAATTATGCTCTCCCCTCATCCCTCTTCCTCCCCATCCCTCCCCCTCCTCCCCCCCCACTCGCCTCTCCACCTTTCTCCTCCCTCTCCTCACCTCCCCATCCCTCTCCCCCTCTCCCCCCACTGCCTCCACCTTCCCCTCTCGTCTCTCCTCCACCTCCCATCCCTCCCCACTTCGCCTCTCCACCTTCCCCTCCTCCCCTCCACCTCATCCCCTCCCCCCTCCGCCTTCCACCTCCCTCCGTCTCCACCTCCCATCCCTCCCTCCCCCCTCCCGTCTCCACCTCTCCTCTCATCTTCCCTCCCTCCTCCCCTCTTCACCATCCCCCCCCCCCCCCCCCCCCCCCCCCCCCTCCCCCCCCCCCCCCCCCCCCCCCCC
>NW_024751660.1:283115-315615 GCF_018991925.1 Homarus americanus
TAACATAAACCGTAAATAAATCACTAAATTATATCCCCTAATCTAATATTGCCAAACGCTTTAAAAAAATAACCATAAAAAAAACACAACACCGCCATATTATTATTTCCAGTTTGTAATATAAACAATCTCTTGTATACAAACCGTAAATACCCTTCAGTATAATATCCAATACATAATGTCAACACAAATATTAATACCAGGTTACAAAAGCGTGAACGTAGGAGTGATTAATATTTTTTCCCCTCGTTAATCAGACGTAAACAAAGGGTAAAGGTGAGGGAAATTAGTTGTGATTATTTTCCCTCATCTGATGAGTTGGGGGAAATAAGTGGATTAGTTGTGAAGGGGAATGAGTTGTGCTGATTGAAACACCTTTTGTGGGCTGTTGTGTGTGTGTGTGTGTGTGTGTGTGTGTGTGTGTTTGGGAAGGTTTATATATGTCCATTGGTGTATCACTCGTTTGAATCTCTCTCTCTCTCTCACCATCACAAACTTGAGAAACACGAGTTAAGAAAAGTTGTTTAATGAGGCCTCCGTGATAATCAATAGAGGAACAAAAAAATGCTTGAGAAATATAGTTCCGAAAAAAAAGGTGCATTTATTTGTTTATTTGATTTTATTTATTTATTTTAGTTTTTATTACCACTTGGTGTTAGGGAGGTGGGGTGTTAGGTGGTGGGTGTTAGGTGGTGGGTTTAGGAGGTGGGGTGTTAGGAGGTGGGTGTTAGGGGAGGTGGGTGTTAGGAGGTGGGTGTTAGGAGGTGGGTGTTAGGAGTGTGGGGTGTTAGGAGGTGGGTGTTAGGTGGTGGGTGTTAGGAGGTGGGTGTTAGGAGGTGGGTGTTAGGAGGTGGGTGTTGGTGGGTGTTAGGAGGTGGGTGTTAGGAGGTAGGAGTGGGTGTTTGGTGGTGTGGTGTTAGGTGGTGGGTGTTAGGTGGTGGGTGTTAGGAGGTGGGTGTTAGGTGGTGGGTGTTATGAGGTGGGTGTTTGGTGGTGGGTGTTAGGAGGTGGGTGTTAGGAGGTGGGTGTCCGGTGGTGGGTGTTAGGAGGTGGGTGTTAGGAGATGGCGGTTTGGTTGTGCGGTCAGGAGGTAGAGGTTAGCTCCTCAGCATTCGGGGACGTGAGCAACATTTAATTTACTATAACGGGAAAGACCTCGTTTAACGGACTTTACCGCTATTGGCATCCATTAGCGGACAACAATAATGGATTAAAGCTGATCTGAGTGTAGCGAGAATCACGGAGATAACTGTAATGCAAAATAATAATAATAACCTAACCTAACTCTACTTTACCTAACCTAAATTAACCTAACCTTACCTGACCTTACCTTACACTCCACGGGTTAACTCCTAATGTGGAACTATCATGTCATAATGTTATGATATAGTAACCTGATCTCTCTCTCTCTCTCTCTCTCTCTCTCTCTCTCTCTCTCTCTCTCTCTCTCTCTCTCCCTATCGTGTAATGCATCGTAACTCACTCTGGGTCGACGTTCCACCCCTGACCATGGTAGGGCCGCGTGTTATCTGTTTACAGTAGGCAGTTCCGGCGTGACTACGAGGGAGGGTTGGCCGGCAGGTGGAGTTAACGGCGTATTTAACACCCGGGGCGATGATTGGACGCAGCCGGGGGGAGAAATATTGATCTGTGCACGATGAGATGTACAGCTTGTCCTCACGGTGATGCGTACAGCTTGTCCTCATGGTGGTGTGTACAGCTTGCCCTCATGGTGGTGTGTACAGCTTATCCCCACGGTGATGTGTACAGCTTATCTCCACGGTGATGTGTACAGCTTGTCCTCACGGTGATGTGTACAGCTTATCTCCACGGTGATGTGTACAGCTTGTCCTCACGGTGATGTGTACAGCTTATCTCCACGGTGATGTGTACAGCTATCTCCACGGTGATGTGTACAGCTTCTCCACGGTGATGTGTACAGCTTATCTCCACGGTGATGTGTACAGCTTGTCCTCACGGTGATGCGTACAGCTTGTCCTCACGGTGATGCGTACAGCTTGTCCTCATGGTGGTGTGTACAGCTTATCCTCACGGTGATGTGTACAGCTTATTTCCACGGTGGTGTGTACAGCTTGCCCTCATGGTGGTGTGTACAGCTTATCCCCACGGTGATGTGTACAGCTTATCTCCACGGTGATGTGTACAGCTTATCTCCACGGTGATGTGTACAGCTTATCTCCACGGTGATGTGTACAGCTAATCTCCACGGTGATGTGTACAGCTTATCTCCACGGTGATATGGTACAGCTTTCCCTCATGGTTGGGCAAATCAACACTAAAAGACTCTACTTATAATCACGCATACACACTTATCTTACACCTATAAGTAACTTTTGTACATTCTAACTCAATAAAACAACCCTAAAGATTACTTATACTATTTTTAACTACTTAATTACTAACCAACCGATATTTTTAACCATTTACTTAATATATTTTTCAAGTGGCTAATTTTTGCTGGTCGTCCACTGAGTCATCCTATACCTGGGTGCCAGTCTGTGAGTCGCTCGTAAACCTGTGTAATGGCGGTGTGGAGGCGTGAATGCTTCTTTTTATGCGTGTTTTTGATTGTCGTTACTATTATGGCACAATCAGGCTGGTGTCAAGTAAATTTTGTTCGTGTGTTTGTGATTTTTTTTTTTCATTATGGTGCAACGAGAGATTGGTGAGAATGATTGTTTTTTTTTTGGCGTCAAGTTTAATTTTGTTCGTGTTTTTGTGATTTATTTGTTTTTATTAGTATTTTGGCGTGACGAGTGAATGATAATGAGAATAAATTAATTTTTTTTTAATTTCATTCACGTCAGGTAAATTTTATTCGTATTAGTGTATTTGTATTTGCTTTTTTTTTCATTATTTTGACGCGACCAGAGAATGGTAATGAGATAATTTTATTTTTTTTTATTATTTTTTTCCATTTCGTTCACTATTACGGCGTAACGAGGGAACTATAAGACGTCATTAAAGGTTGGGTTTATAGAGACCTTTATTTTGGTCAACCTAATGGCGCATTGACGAGGAGGTCAAGATTATTTTATGGATATATTCGTATTTTCGGCATTAATGGCGCAATGTGGGTGAGGAAGTCTCTCTCTCTCTCTCTACATCTTGCCACCCACCCTCCACCCTCCCCTGTCCACCCTCCTCCCGGCCTATCCCCTCTCCCGGCCCACCCTCTCTCCCTCTTCTCTCTCTCTCTCTCCCTCTCTCTCCTCTCTCCCTCTTCTCTCTCTCTCTCTCTTCTCTCCTCTCCTCTCTCCCTCTTCTCTCTCTCTCTCTTCCCCTCCTCTCCTCTCTCTCTCTTCTCTCTCTCTCTCTTCCCTCCTCTCCCCTCTCCCTCTTCTCTCTCTCTCTCTCTCCCTCCTCTCCTCTCTCCCTCTTCTCTCTATCTCTCTCTTCTCTCCTCTCCTCTCTCCCTCTTCTCTCTCTCTCTCTTCCCTCCCTCTCCTCTCTCTCTCTTCTCTCTCTCTCTCTTCCCTCCTCTCCTCTCTCCCTCTTCCCCTCCTCTCCTCTCTCCCCTCTTCTCTCTCTCTCCTCTTCTCTCTCTCTTCCCTCCTCTCCTCTCTCCCTCTTCTCTCTCTCCCCTCTTCCTCTCCTCTCTCTCTCTCTCTCTCTCCCTCTTCCCTCACTCTCTCTTCTCTCTCTCCCTCTCGTTAGACGCATCAGCATACTAACTTACCTGTCACGATTCCTTCCCTCTCTCCCCCCATCCTTCCTGCCCTTCCCCCCTGCTTGCCTCTCGCCGTCCTTCCCTCCTATCTTCCTTGCCTCTCTCCCCCTCCTCCTCTCTCTCTCATCTCTCTCCCTCTCCTCCTCTCCCTTTCTCCTTTCCTCCCTCTCGCTCTCTTCCCTCCCCCCCTCAACTCCTTCCCTCCTCCCTCCTTCTTTATTATTATTATCATCATCACCATCATTATCATCATCATCATCATCATTATCATCATCATCATCATCATTATCATCGTCCATTCATTCCCTTATCATTCCTACAACTGTTATAAAAAATTCCTCTCCTATCGACATACCTCTCACCAGTAACTCATAAATCACCAATAAATCCTAAATCACCCAAGACTCATAACCTCCTCCTCTTCCTCCTCCTCCTCCTCTTCTTCCTCTTCCTCCTCCGTCTCTTCCTCATTCTTCTCACCGTCTCATCACAGCTGCTCTAAGTGTGTCTCATTTATCACATTTTCTCACCTTTTCGTCCCCTTTTTTAATATATCCTTTATCCCCGCTTCTCCACTCTTCTCTCCCGGCCGGTAATCCCTCACGCGAGCCTGTCCTCACCTCCTGAATTATCCGGATTTAAGGGGGGACTAACGCGTCTTGCTTTACTTATGCGGATTTAGGAAAAATTTGTCGAACTATGTGTACATACTCTCACGAACGCGTAGCTAAGTACATGGATATATTACCTTCATGTGTATTTATGTAGATATAGATAGATAGATAGATAGATAGATAGATAGATAGATAGATAGATAGATAGATAGATAGATACTGTATATTCATCAACACAACACAACACAACACTACACAACAAACCTCAAGTGAAATTCTGCATCCACGACGTAAAACTAGATCTTTGTGTTGAGTAAATTGATAAAACACTTGGAAACACTTGTTGGACTGAGAGACATATAGTAAGTGTTCGCTGCTGTGATGTGACTCTATATATTTACACTTATTTATTAAGAGAGATGGTAAGTTTTGTTGATTAATTAAGGTATTTCCAGTGTGGGTTTCTCGCTGTTTTTGGGGGGTGGAGCCAGTGTTGAGAATGATGTAAGTTTGTATGAAAAGAAAGAAATTGAAATATATAAGAGTACATTTGTTTAACTTGAGATAAGAGTTATGAAATAAGATATAGTTCAGTTATTTCTCTCTCTCTCTCTCTCTCTCTCTCTCTCTCTCTCGTTAGCTACACAAGGCACCTAAACGCTTTGAAATCCCTAGTGTCTGCACGGAGTTTGAAGCGGTGGGGTTAATATGCCTTTTTGACCCGCGGGAATGACATATTGTTAATGAACTTTGATGGACGGTATGATAAGGAACCGTTGTATTTTCTTAAGGTATTTATTTATTTTTTTAATCTTTTATGATTATTCTTGATGATTTATTTATTTCTAATAAGGAAATTCATCTGTAGGAGTTGTGTATTTTTTCTTATGTTATTGGAATATTCTTAAGGCGAATATTTTTTTATAACTTTTGGTTTATGTAATGGAATTTTATGGTAAATACTCGTGACTTTCTTCGTGGCTCTCGACATCTCCAAAGCATTTGACAGGGTATGGCACAAGTCTTTGCTTTCTAAATTTCCATCTTATGGTTTCTCTCCCCCACTTTGTTCTCTAATTTCTAGCTTCCTTGAGAACCGATCCATGGCAGTTGTTGTCGAAGGATACATCTCTGGCTCTTTCTCTACCAATAGTGGTGTCCCACAGGGTCCTGTTCTTTCACCTACTCTCTTCCTTCGGTTTATCAATGATTTACTTCACACTACAACTAATTCTATCCATTCTTACGCTGATGTTTCTACTCTTCGCTCTTCACATTTTCCCCTTCCCCCTAATTCTCAAACTAGATCTGTTTCTAGAGCTGATATCATTACATCTATCAATGCAGATCTGTGCAGCATCCCGAATGGGGAGGTAGAAACTTGGTTAATTTCATAAGTAATAAAACTTAGTATTTACCAATTACCCTTTCCAAATTAGATGATCTCCCACCAATCACATATCAGGAAGCAATAATTCTGCCAAATTCTGAAACACATATGCTCGGCCTCACCATTTCCTCTAATATGTCATGGAAGCCACACATCCACAACACTGCTAAAGCTTCCTCCCGAAAGCTGGGAATGCTTTACAGATGCCGTAGCTACTTCACTCCTGAGCAGTTGCTTCATGTTAATAAGGGATTCATTCGTCCTAACTTAGAGTACTGTACTGCTCTCATATCTGGGGTGGCTCTTCTTCTGTCCAACTGTTAGATAGGGTGGAATCAAAGGTATTTCGTCTTATTAACTCTCCTCCTTTAGTTGACAATCTTTCTTCCCTTTCTATTCGCCACAATGTTGCTTCACTCTCTCTTTTACAGGTACTTTAAAGGGCAATGTTCGGTGGATTTGGCACCTTGTGTACCGCCGGCAAGGCCGTACACACGTCTTGCCCGCGGTGCCCACCGTTTCTCTGTGGATATCGGTCACACGAGAATAACCCGTTATAGTACATCCATCTTTCCTCACACAGCCAAACTGTGGAATGCTCTGCCTTCTTCTGTGTTTCCATACTCATACAATCTGTACCACTTTAAAAAGCTGGTTTTCCGGCATCTTTGTGGTGTAGATTAATATTATATTTTTCTTTTCTATTTTTAACTTTTTACTCCTATATCCCCCAGGCCCCGTTGTGGGTCGATGAGCTGCACCTGGGTGGGATATTAAACGTAAAAAAAAGAAGAAGATAAACATACAGTACATACAAATAGACGGAAACCACGTAGACAGATAGACAGACAGACAGATTGATAAAGAAACAGACACACAGAAGAAGACTAATTTTCTTCTTCTCTGCATCAGTTCAACGCAACGACAACATTAGCCTCTAAAGTACTTCCTCTTCTGCCTCTCTCGCCCTTCACACACACATCAGGAGGAGGCCGCTGAGTAAGGTAGTCTTTGGTAGTTTTCTTCTCAATTCAACTTTGTGCTGAGACGGTAAAAAGATGGGTTGTTTGGTCCACACACACCAATTAGTCTGTCTCTCTCTCTGTCTGTCTAACAATTGTGTGTTTCAGGAGATTTATTTATCTGGTTTTGTTCTCCTGTGTCTATGTTTGTATTTATAAATCTCTCTCTCTCTCTCTCTCTCTCTCTCTCTCTCTCTCTCTCTCTCTCTCTCTCTCTCTCTCTCTCTCTCTCTCTCTCTCTCTCTCTCTCTCTCTCTCTCTCTCTCTCTCTCTCTGGACACACAAATAAGCCATAACTTATTTCAGATCTTGTTGGGGGTATATCCAGATGTGTGTGTGTGTGTGTGTGTGCTGGCAGCCCCTAGACGCACATATGGCCGTACTCAGGTCATAGGAGACCCTCTTCCTAGGCGGTGAGGAAGACTGGTGAAGGGGAGACGGCAGAGAGCGTTCACAGAGGTTCATAAAGACAAGATAATTGACCAATTAGGTGACAGGAAGGAAGTATAATTCTAGGCTGGGGAAGAAGTTTTTGGGAGCCTCGTTACGGAAAGATCGTATGGGGGGGTGAGGAATACCAGGGGGGTGGGAGGACTACCGGGGGGTGGGAGGGAGGTTTTACCGGGGGGGTGAGGGAGGGAGGACTTGCAGGGGGAGGACTTACCGGAGGTGAGGGAGGAGGGACTTACCGGGAGGAGGACTTACCGGGGTGGGGAGGAGGACTTACCGGGGGGGTGAGGGAGGAGGAGGGACTTACCGGGAGGACTTACCGGGGGTGAGGGAGGAGGACTTACCGGGGAGTGAGGTAATTAGATAAAGTTAAACAAAATTGGCGTAGAATAGGGTGTAGTTGCGTTAGTAATGGGGGTTAATTATACGCCCGGTAGTGTATGTAAACAGTACTTGAAAAGACTCCCTCAGGTGGTAAAAATAATATCAGTCAGTTGGTATGTATGAGTATTAACTGAACTACCAGTGATGTATAGAGGAGAATGGAAGTAAATATAGAAGACATGAAGAAGAGGAGGTAACAAGCTGTGTGTGTGTGTGTGTGTGTGTGTGTGTGTGTGTGTGTGTGTCAATCATCAGTGAATATATCTTTCTACATACACAGTCACCCACCCACCTCCTCCCATCCCTCCTCCCATCAAGTATTCCTTCAGATTTAAGTGGATTGATCATTTTAATTCGTGGTCAGCACCCAATGTGTCCCAGATCGCAACTTGTGAGATGGGTGACTAGTGCTCAGATGAGGAGAGAAAGTGAGATCTTGGAAAGTTTAATTGGAAAATACTTTTTTCTTTTCCCTTTTCTTTTCATGGCATATTGAGTATTTTTTTTTTTATTCATGATCTCCTGTGATTGTTTTAAGTTATTCATGAGATTTGGGTGACGACGTTTTAATTTTTTTGAGTAGGGTTGGTTTTTTGGAGGGGAGGAGGGGCAGTGTTTTAATTTGTATTTATTTCTATTGTTTTTCCTTTAGTTTTTAGGATTTTTTTTTAAGTTTGAGTTGTTAATAAGTTTTGTTTCTGTGAGATTTTCTGACTTTAAAAATTCCGATCGTTTTTTTATGATTTTTTTAAACTATTAAAATTTGTATATATTAGATTTTGTGACTAATTATTTTAACGTTAAATATTACTATGTTAACATCAGCTCTTGATTACATTAATTACATTATAACTATTAATATCATTGAGCCACTCTTTCTTCCCATACAGTAAGACCTATGTGAGAGAGAGAGAGAGAGAGAGAGAGATGAGTCCCCTTGGAAAACAATATTCCATAAGTATTTTTTCTGACGAGTTTTGATAGTTTGATATATACTCGTACTTTTCTTTCTTTCTTTCTTTCTTTCTTTCTTTCTTTCTTTCTTTCTTTCTTTCGATTCTCTCTCGTTTTATTATTTGTCTGTCTGTCTCTCTATCTGTGTTTTGATCTGTCGCAATTCCTTATTCTCCCTCCCTCCCTCTCTTACCTCCTCTTACCCTCCCCCTCCCTCTCACCCTCCTCCCTCCCTCTCCTCACCCTCCTCCCTCCCTCCCCTCCCTCCCTCCCTCCCTCCCTCCCTCCCTCCTCCTCCCTCCCCTCCTCCCTCCCTCCCCTCCTCCTCCCTCTCTCCTCCCTCCCTTCCTCTTACCCTCCCTCTCCACCCTCCCTCTTACCCTCCCTCTCCCACCCTCCCTCTCCCTCTCCCACCCTCCCTCTCTCACTCCCTGCTCCCTCCCCCACCCTCTTGCGGCGATTCTCCCTCCTTACCAATCAGTGATTAGATTTTCCGCTTCTGTTAATCTTCCTGTTGCCACGGGCCGTTACTACTACTGTTGTCACCTGTTACTACTACTGTTGTCACGGGCCGTTACTACTACTGTTGTCACCCGTTACTCCTACTGTTGTCACCCGTTACTTCTACTGTTATCACCCGTTACTACTACTGTTGTCACCCGTTACTCCTACTGTTGTCACCCGTTACTCCTACTGTTGTCACCCGTTACTACTGTTGTCTTGTTCTGTTGTCACCGTTACTACTTCTGTTTTCACCCGTTACTCCTACTGTTGTCGCCCGTTACTACACTATTGTCACCCGTTACTACTACTGTTTTCACTCAATTTGCTCTACTGTTGTCTCACCCACTCCAATTATTACACCTTGTTGCACTACACATAAACCCCCCATCCCCCATCAACCATCATTACCCCACCATTATCACCCATCCCATTAACTCCTTCCTCCATTCTCTCTCAACCCTCCCCATCACCACCCCTCCACCATCCCATTAACCCATTCCTCCATTCTCTCTCGCCCCTCCCACTCCTACACCCCCCTCCCCCTCCCATAAACCCCTTCCTCCCATTCTCTCTCTCAACCCCTCCCATCACCACCCCCTCTCACCCCTCCCATAAGCCCTTTACTCCATTCTCTCTCTCAACCCCTCCATCACCACCCCCTCCACCCCTCCCATAAACCCATTCCTCATTCTCTCTCAACCCCTCCCATCACCACCCCCTCCACCCCTCCATAAACCCCTTCTCCATTCTCTCTCTCTCAACCCCTCCCATCACCACCCCTCCCCTCCCATTAACCCCTTCCTCCATTCTCTCTCTCGCCCTCCCATCACCACCCCTCACCCCTCCCATAAACCCCTTCCTCCATTCTCTCTCTCAACCCCTCCCATCACCACCCCCTCACCCCTCCCATTAACCCTTCCCATTACCCATTATAATGTATCAATAAGGACAGGTGTCTTCCCCTTACTTTATTTATTATGACAGCCTTCATTCTCTACTTTATTAGTTAGTAAATCACTTTTATGGTTTATCTACAGTCATGGGAAAGATTTTTTTTTTAATTTTTATGTTTTTGTTCTTCATTTCTATCATTTTTTCTTTCAATTCTTTCATTTTTTTTTTCTTATTTTCTATTTTCATTATTCATTTTATCGTGTGTTTACGTGAAATAATAATAATAATAATAATAATAATAATAATAATAATAATAATAATAAGAAGAAGAAGAAGAAGAAGAAGAAGAAGAAGAAACATCAAAACAAGAAGAAAAAAATCAATAATAAATAAAAAAAAATAAAAATAAAAAAATTATTCCCCCCAAAATCCATTACCCATAATTCAGAAAGAGTCATAAGGGCTGAGAGAGGAAACGGAAGGCTATGATTTACCACCTTAAGATCTACGACACCACAAATCTAGCACTGTATTGTCCCCCAGCTGGTCATTATCCTAGTCCGGCGTAACAAAAGATCTCTCTCTCTCTCTCTCTCTCTCTCTCTCTCTCTCTCTCTCTCTCTCTCTCTCTCTCTCTCTCTCTCTCTCTCTCTCTCTCTCTCTCTCTCTCTCTCTCTCTCACCACTCGCTTCCCCTCACCTCTCACCTGCCCTCATCTCCCCTCACATTTCACCTACCCTCATTATATATCACTTCCCTCATTTATCATCTTCTCTCATATCTTCCTCACCCCCCTCCCCTTACCCCTCTACCATTACCCCTCTCCCCTTCAATCATTCACACTCCCTCTCCCCCCTCTCTCCCCCCTCTCCATCACTCTCATTTCTCTCATCAAAATCCCTCCAGCCAATATTGCTGTTCTGGCCTGGAGGAGAGAGAGAGAGAGAGAGAGAGAGAGAGAGAGAGAGAGAGAGAGAGAGAGACATTTAACAGGTACCAATATAAAATTTATATGAGGCAGTAAAGCCGCACAATAAAATAATTCAGTAAAGATTCACAATATAACACAATCATAAAGAAACACAGTAAATTTATTCAGTAAAATGGCCAGTAAAGTGTTCAGTAAAGCCATTCAGTAAAGTGTTCTTTAAAGTTATTCAGGAAAGTGTTCTGTAAAGTCATTCAGTAAAGTGTTCAGTAAAGTTATTTAGTAAAGTGTTCTGTAAAGTTATTCAGTAAAGTGTTCTGTAAAGTCATTCAGTAAAGTGTTCTGTAAAGTTAGTCAGTAAAGTGTTCAGTAAAGTTATTCAGTAAAGTGTTCTGTAAAGTCAATCAGTAAAGTATGTCAGTAAAGCAAGAGTCGGTAAAAACAGTATCTTGGCGTCTCAGTAAAGTGTGCAGGCAGGACAAGTATGGAGACAGTGATCACGTAAGACTTTAGTGTTTAGTGCTAGACCTTCTCTCTCTCTCTCTCTCTCTCTCTCTCTCTCTCTCTCTCTCTCTCTCTCTCTCTCTGTAGAATCTTTACCATTAATTTATTTATTTGAAATATTTACGATATTTTTCTATCTTAATCTCAGTCAAAAACTCATCTGAGTGTAAACGTTGGTCCCATAGGCGTGACTACTCTATCCACACTGTACTGTATACTGAGCCTTCGGTACACAAGGAGGCAGCATGGCCGGTACTGCACTCGACCGCATTCACTTCCCCAAATTGTAAAATGAGGTCTTGTACGGTACCCATTTACAGCTGGGTGAACTGGGAGCGCCTGGGAATCGAACCACTGACCCTCGGAAAATGATGCGAGCGATGTATCCACTAGACCATCACTCTCTCAGCTTACTGTAATACGGGCGGGGGGAGGAGGCTCAAATAGTGTTCAGATTGCCCCAGTGTGGATCTAATGCCTTATAGACAGTTAAATCCTACGTTTATTGATACACCAATATAAGATCATCGGGCGTTAACGAATCGTGAGTCGCCGTATCCAACAGTCCGTTTATGGTCGGTGGAATTTCTGAAGAGTTCGGATGTGTTGGGGATGGATAGGCATTTTACACACACACACACACACACACACACACACACACACACACACACACACACACACTGTATCTACTCCTAATAAACTATTCACTTCACTTGATCCCATAATAAAAAAAAGTTACAGAACTCGACTACACATTTTCTCTGGATAAAAAAAGTTTGGAAAGTTTACTGGCAGAACAACACAAAGACAAACACAGATTTAAAGGAAAGAAAATTTAACTTTTTTCTCTCTCCTTTTGTCAACTTGTTTATTGTATTTCTGTTTGTCCTCACATTTTTGTATTTTTCTTGTATATTAATTTCTTGTCTTTTTTTTTACATATTTTTTTATTTATTTTTTCTATGTTATTATTCGGTGTAAAATGCGTCTATGTTAATGTGATTAGAACGAGTTAATAGGACTGATACCCATTAACGAATCACAGTCAAGGATATAATGGATACCTAATGGGGTAATTATCAAAACAGGTACCCGTTAAAAAAATTCTTAATTCACCTGATGGGTATAATGATTAGTGCATTAAGAGGAGCCAATTAGAACAGGTGCCTATTATCGTGTTAATGTGAGGTGTAAGTGAGGAAGAGACGAGTCTTGTACGCCGTCTTCTGCACTCCTGTTAAGAATCCTCGTTATGTGTCAGTTAAGGAAGAACACCAGGCAGGGGAAACACAGGTGACCTTAGGAAGTATGAATATTGTATAAACACTCAAGAGCTCAGGTGAGGAAACTTCGAGGGACTTGAGGCGAAGGGGGAGGTGGAGGTGAAAGCTGGAATATTTGACGGTTGTACTGACTGACGTGTGCTGTCCAGTTTAGTTTGTTATCTATAGTGACGCCGAGGAGCTTGGTGGAGTCCTCAACCTGGCGTGTGTTGGGGCCCCGTGTGGTGGAGGGAGGTGGGGCATGGTCGAAGGAGAGGTTGATGTGCATAACCATGGTCTTGGTGTGGTTGATGGTGACGTGGTTGATAGTGGACTAATCTTGTAAACTGTTCAGTATATTCTGGAGGACGCTGTGGTTGGGAGCCGAGTTGCTCACACTGATGCCAACAGCCGAGTGGTCGACATATACTGCACTCCACAAGCGGGGGTATATGCATATTTTTACGCAATATAATCACTCTAAAATGCGTATATGAATGTGTTACTGTATATACTGACTGTAAAACCATAACTTTTACACTATTGCTGTGAAAGGCTGTAATCCTCGCAATGTAAACACCAGATTGAGAATGTGTTGGTAAGCGGCCTTTGAGAGAGATGAAATACTCAGTAATCTCCCCCTTGTGTTGGTTACAGATAGTATAAGCATCTCCATAACAGTCTGACCAAAATAACAAGTTCAATTCTATTCACACTTTATAGACTTTAAAATTTTTAATATTAAACTCTAATTTATTTATGTTATTAGTTCTACATTGTTATTTTTTACTCTGAAATTGTTCTTCCTAACTCAAGATTCCTAACACACACACACTGTAAATTCTTAACTCTGTACACAATTAACTTTGAGCTGTATACACGACCCCCTGAGCTCTATACATGACCCTCTAAGCTCTATACACGATCCCTTGAGCTCTATACACGACCCTCTAAGCTCTATACACGACCCTCTAAACTCTAAACACGACTATAAGCTCTAAACACGACTATAAGCTCTATGCCCGACCCTCTAAGCTCTATACACGACCCTCTAAACTCTAAACACGACTATAAGCTCTAAACACGACTATAAGCTCTATGCACGACCCTCTAAGCTCTATACACGACCCTCTAAGCTCTAAACACGACTCTAAGCTCTAAACACGACTCTAAGCTCTAAACACGACTATAAGCTCTATGCCCGACCCTCTAAGCTCTATACACGACCCTTTAAACTCTATATTCAATAACGCAATGGCTAACTAATTGCTCTAGATTTACTTTTTACCCCATCTGATAGACACACTGTTCAAATCACTTCATAATAAGAGTGTATAATAACAAGAAAATAAACAATAACACGAACGTAAACAAACAATGAATAAAAAAATAACAAAAACATCAGCAACTACGAGAAGAGAAGAGAAGAGAAGAGAAGAGAAGAGAAGAGAAGAGAAGAGAAGAGAGTCACCCCACGATACTGAGTTCATTTGACCATCATCAGCTGTCAATCAAAACAACAGCTGGAGTGGATTAATTGCAGCTGGGGAGAGTGGCTTGGGTTACCCCCTCATTCTAAATCGTTACCTGTAGGTGTTGGACGAAGGTAATCACACCTTCTCTCCTGCTATGTTATGATGCCTTTGTTGTGGTGATGAAAGATAAATACACCGAATCCCTTGTTGATGCTACAGGTGTTGCTTGATTGGCTGGTATACCTGAAATGACTCCCTTGTAGGTATTATATTTTTGTTTATCTTTGTAGGCGGCTGGTAGTGGTGGTGGTGCAATTGGTGGTAGTGGTGATGATCGCAGTGGTGGTGGTTAGCATTCTAGCTTATTTTAAATACCTCTCCATGCGTTCTAGCTTATTATTATCATCTCTCCACGCGTTCTAGCTTAACTTATTCACCTTTCTATGCGTTCTAGCTTATTATTATCATCTTTCTATGCGTTCAAGCTTATTATAATTGCCTCTCCATATGTTCAAGCTTATAATAATTACCTCTCCATGCGTTCAAGCTTATTATAATTACCTCTCCATGTGTTCAAGCTTATTATAATTACTTCTCCATGCGTTCTAGCTTAACTGATTCACCTCTCCATGCGTTCTAGCTTAACTTATTCACCTCTCCATGCGTTCTAGCTTAACTTATTCACCTCTCCATGCGTTGTAGCTTAACTTATTCACCTCTCCATGCGTTCTAGCTTAACTTATTCACCTCTCCATGCGTTCTAGCTAAACTTATTCACATTTCATACAAATGTTTATATTGTGAGTTTAAAACTAATGTTATAATCTGCAGACTGAGAAACAGGACTTGGTGGATTACGTCACTCAGGCTCTACTATATGACAGGGACAAGTGAATCCTTCTCTATCTCTCTTGTCTCTCTTATCTCTCTTCTCTTGTCTCTCTTATCTCTCTTCTCTTGTCTCTTACTTAATTTTTCTCTCTTGTTTTGTGAATTAAGGTACGACTTTTATGTAAACTTTGTAAACATGTGAAGATTAGGCATCCCAATTTGTTTTGCCGTGAGATAACACTTACTAACGTTAATCTAATCTTATTTAACGTGATATAACCTAATTTAACCTAATATAATTTAACATGATCTAACATAACCTAACCCAATTAAACATGACCTCACCTAATTTAACATGGCCTAACCTAATTTAACATGACCTAACCTAATTTAACATGACCTAACCTAATTTAACATGACCTAACCTAATTTAACATGACCTAACCTAATTTAACATGACCTAACCTAATTTAACATGACCTAACCTAATTTAACATGATAGTTCCTAACCTAATCTAATTTTTTTTTGATTCGCTATTTGTCTCTTATTTACTGATTCCCTGATTCGCTTTATCTGATTCACAGTTCCTGATTTACTGGTATATATAATCAATAAATTATGGTATTCACTACGTTTCTGAGTCACCTCATTCCTGATTTACCAATTCCTGATTTACTAGGTATCTGATTCTCCACACTCTTGATTTACCAATTCTGATTCACGAGGAGTCCGATTCACCAACTCCACGACTCACAACATCCTTGATTCACGATAATATCTCTGTTTCACCAAGTCCCTGAATTCACTAGATATCTGATTCACCACAATTCCTATTCACCAGGCTTACAAATTACCACATTCTTGCATCACTAGATCTCTCTTGATTCACCACATTCTTACATCACTAGATCTCTTCTGATTCACCAAGTAATCTGATTCACCAGGTTTATGATTCACCAAGCGAGCGGTGATTCAATCCACACCTTCACCGCCTCCTGCTGATATTACATTACTGATATTTATTAGATTCTGTTCTCCTATTGGTCGAGGCCTTGGACAGTGTAGAGGAGTGTGGTTTACTGCCAGGGCAAGTAGATACCTGGTGTCTGTCTGTCTGTCTGTCTGTCTCTGTCTGTCTGTCTGTCTCTTTTTGTCTATGTTTGTCTGTCTGTCTTTCGGTCTCTTGTCTAATGTTTGTCTGTGTGTCTGTCTGTCTGTCTCTGTTTGTGTGTCTGTCTATGTCTTCCTGTCTCTTGTCTAATGTTTGTTTGTCTGTCTCTGTCTGTCTGTCTGTCTGTATCTGTCTATGGTAGGTTAAGTTAGGTTATGTTATATCATGTTATATTATATTATATTATATTATGTTATGTTATGTTGTTATATTATGTTATATCATGTTATATTTTATTATATTATGTTATATTATGTTATGTTATGTTGTTATATTATGTTATATCATGTTATATTTTATTATATTATGTTATATTATGTTATGTTATGTTATATTATGTTATATCATGTTATGTTATATTATATTATATCATGTTATATTATATTATATTATGTTATATTATGTTATATTATATTATGTTATGTTATGTTATGTTATCAGCCATGAACCAGGTGTAGTGGGCGGCAGGGAAGAAATACCCGGTACACTATCACAGCAGCACCACAGTTAAATTGCTATGCGGATAAATTTGAGAGGCTTCGTTGGAATGGGTTTCGCATTTGTGAATACTGAGAGGCAACCTGATGACTTTATTTCCTTGTATTTGGATGACTAGGTTCGGTCGATTCATCTGTGTGTGTGTGTGTGTGTGTGTGTGTGTGTGTGTGTGTGTGTGTGTGTGTGTGTGTGTAATAATAATAATAATAATAATAATAATAATAATAATAAACAGTTTATAATAGAGTTGCAGCCAGTGGCTGAAAATATACAGACTTACATTTGATTTAGACATGATGATATAATATGCATTGAATACATTTACAGGGCTGTACAGTACATAAATCAGGAGTTGTTTATTATTTTAACAATAGATGGGATGGTGCTGTTCTTATATCTATCGGTGCAGGCTCTTATGGGCTGAATTTTGTTGTAGTGGCGGACTGCGCGAGTTGGGTGGGGGCTGCAGGTGGCAGGAGGTGGCGATGGCGAGGGTGGTGCAGTAGTCCACGGCCAAACCTTTCCAGTGCTTGGTGGTGGAGGTCACTGAGGGATGGCATTTCCAGGGTGGAGAGAGCGTTGGTGTAGCCGGAGTATTCTGCGCCGAGCATGATTCTGCAGGCCCTTTTCTGTACCTTCTCTAGCTGACGTTGTTGGATGGAGTTGAGAGAAGACGACCAGGCTGGTGACGCATACGTTAGTTTGGGGAAAATAAAAGCGTTGTAGATGGTCCTCAGCTCTGGCGTGGGTGTCCCAAGTGACCTAAGTCTTCGTAGCATGTAGAGACGGTACGAGGCTGCCTTGACTGTGTTATTTACATGGGCCTTCCAGTCCAGTTTGTTGTCTATAGTTACACCCAGGAGTTTGGCAGACTGCACCAGCTGGAGAGGATGGGCACCCACAGGTGTGTGTGTGTGTGTGTGTGTGTGTGTGTGTGTGTGTGTGTGTGTTAGAGAGATGAATAGTTGTTATTGTTTATGAATTCATGCATATACACCTTCATACATATGCATTTGTGTCTGTGTGTGTGTGTGGGCATAACACCCAGCATAAACACACACACACACACACACACGAACTTGTATTCAGGTCAGGAGAATTTGGGGATCAAGAACGAGTTTAGATAGGCAGAGGTTAGGTTAGGTTAGGTTAGGTTAGGTTAGGTTAGGTTAGGTTAGGGTGGTTAATCTTAAGGTGAGGTAAGCTTGGGTGCCTGACCTTCACGTGATCTAATTTATCTTAGGCAAGTAGTGACTCATGATTCATCCCAGGTAGTGACTCATGATTCATCCCAGGTAGTGACTCATGATTCATCCCAGGTAGTGACTCATGATTCATCCCAGGTAGTGACTCATGATTCATCCCAGGTAGTGACTCATGATTCATCCCAGGTAGTGACTCATGATTCATCCCAGGTAGTGACTCATGATTCATCCCAGGTAGTGAGTCATGATTCATCCCAGGTAGTGACTCATGATTCATCTCAGGTAGTGATTCAAGAGTCGCCTGAATATTGAGCCGATGCTTTTAACCGGATAAGTAACTAAGTTAGAAGTAAATAAAGCTCTTAACTGGATGAGTAACTTGGTTAAAAGCTAAAGACGGTCTCTGAAGCAACTGTTTTGTGTGTGTGTGTGTGTGTGTGTGTGTGTGTGTGTGTGTGTGTGTGTGTGTGTGTATGTGTGTGTGTGTGTGCAGTATATTAGTTTTCCTGTTCATGGTCTTGGTTTCTACGCTTCATCTCTCTCTCTCTCTCTCTCTCTCTCTCTCTCTCTCTCTCTCTCTCTCTCTCTCATTCCCTCCTACACCCTCTCCTACCTTTCTCCTTTCTCTCTCCCCCTCTTTCTCCTCTCTTCTCTTTTCCTTCCTCCCTCCTCCTCCCCGCCCCACCAGCTTAAACGTACCCAACAGCACTCAGGTCGACTCCCGGCTGCTCTCTACATTAACACTGAGAGAACACAACTGTAATTACCGCTGTCAACAGGCTATGCAAACTAGGGCCATTTACTGGATGCTGTTTAGGTCGACTCTCTATCTCTCTCTCAGGTAATTGTGGTGTCCTAATGAGATGTTTGGAGGTAATTAGTCAAGGCGATACGATCATTAAGAGACGGGGGACCTCACTTAAGTCAGGTTTACGATTGTCAGACAGGTTGAATTTGTTGGTTAAGGTAATTTGAGGTTATTAGTGAGGTAGGAGTTGATGGGGGGGTTATGGTCGTTAGTGGGTGAACAGCCCAGTTAGGTCAAAATATGATCGTTAAGGGGTAGGACTTTTTTTGGGGGGCTAATTGAAGTTATGCTCGTTAGTGTATTGGGCTGCGTAGTTAAGTACAATTTACGATCGACAGAGGTTAGGTTACGATTATTCGAGATACGATCGTTAGTGAGAAAAATTGGCCAATTGTCTCGGTTTACGATCTTCAGTGTAGTTAAGGCAGGACACGATCGTTAAGTCCGTTTACGACCCTTAAGGAATGCAAGAACCTTTTTACCAGTGTTAGGGGACAAAATAACTTAGTTGATTCACTTTAGTACAGTTATTGAAATGAGTTACGATAGGTTAAGTACGTTAGGTTAGATTAGGGTTAGGTTAATGTTAGATTAGTATACGTTAGATCAGGTTAGGTTAGGTTAGGCTAAGTTCGGTTAATGTTAGATTAGTAGAGGTTAGATTAGCTTAGGTTAAGTAAAGCTAAGTTAGATTAGGTTAGGTTAGCTTTTGATGGAACTGCGTAAGCTAGGACTATCCAACAATTATAGTAATCTTAGCACTAGTGGAATATCATTAGCCACAAGTGTTACCTCGTTACTGGACTTAGAACTTTAATGAAACGTAAATATGGGTAAGGAAGTTTAGAAAAGGAGCGTTCATTAGAGGAAGGACTTCGGTAGTTCATAAAAAAAATTGAAATTGGTTCGTGTAATTTAGAGAGACTTTTGTAGAATTTCAGAATATGATGGTGTCGCTCTGAAAGACATTTTTTAGATTTTTTAGTGAGATTAGTGTAATTTAGAAAGAAATATTTGTGAAATTTTAAGAAGATTAGATATTAGGTGGTGTAATTTAGAATTTTATTTCGAATTTTAGGAACATTATTGCTATTTTTTTTTTAATTTTGTAGATATTTGTTAGTATAATTTACAAGAACATTTTTGAAATTTTTTTGAAAGATTAGAAAGAGATTGATGTAAATATTATGCCTTTTACTGTATAATTTGATTAATTGTAAAAAAAAGAAGTGTAAATCAGACCCAGAGTTTGTAAATTAGATCGTAAGAAAGTGAGACAGAAATGCTTTTGAATTATAAAAAAAAACAAGATTAAATATGTAAATGTGCAATATATATATTCTCTCTCTCTCTCTCTCTCTCTCTCTCTCTCTCTCTCTCTCTCTCTCTCTCTCTCTCTCTCTCTCTCTCATACATTCGAATGCATCAGAATCAAAGTAGAATTTTCTTTTTTTAATTAGTTTTCCCCATAAAAGAAAATCGGAATGCTTGGGGTAACTCGCCTGGAACACACCTCTGTCTGTCTGTCTGTCTGTCTGTGTCTGTCTGTGTCTGTCTGAAGCTTTTGGTAATTAAAACTCTGGGATTATATTTTTTTTCTTTTTGGGAGGGACGCTGGCTAAAACGGAATAGCAGACGTAAAAGCCAATTTGATCGTTTGTGTTCCCCAGTTTTGCACTTTTTTGGTTTAGTGTTTTGGGTTAGGGAATTTTTTGTAGTGGTAATTTTGTGTTCAGGACTTTTTTTTTTACTTTCGGGGATTTTAGAATTGGGGGATTTTTTTTTAATTTCTCAAGTTAAGAATATTTTTTCAGTTATTTATTATTATTATTATTATTATATTATTATTATTAAACTAATATAATAAAGCAATTGATATAGAAACTTTTTATTGTCTTTTGTTTTGCTTTTTTTTAATATAGAAATAACTGAGATTAAAGCTATTGTGTTTATTGTCAGTATAAATGTTTGTTTTGTTTGGAGGAAATGACTGGAATTGGAATTATTTTGACTTTCTTGTGTTTTAGCTGATTTTAATTACCTCTCCATGCGTTCTAGCTTATTATAATCACCTTTCCAGTCGTCCAATTTTAAGCTACTCGCCTTTCATACATTATGTAGGTTAAAAATTATTCCTGTCATGCTTTTTAAATTAATAACTGATCATCGTCATGCACTATGGTGTAAAATGAATGAGTTTTTCAACGTTATTGTGCAAAATTAATTTAATTACCTGTGACGGAGCGTAAAATGGACGACGTTTCCTGGGTTTAAAGGAAAATTATTACCTCTCCCTGGATCCTAGCGTAAAATGATTGCATTTCTCTGCGTTCTTGCGTTAACTGAATAAGTGCCTGCGTTCTTGCGTAAAAACAATGACTATTTAGTGCTCTTGCGTTAAATGAATAACTTTTACGTCGTTCTAGAGTATGAAAGTGTAAAATAAACAAGCAAGTTTTATGCGGTTTAGTGTAAAAGAAATACTTTCCATGTGCTCTAGTGTAAAATTAATATCTTTTTCTTCATTATAGCATAAAATTAATACATCTCCAACCTGGATTCAATCTTGGGTTCAAATTTCTTCTGTGTTTTAGTGGATGAAGAATTCTTTACGAAATAGTCACCTTATATTGAGCTTTTCTCCTCCATCCCGTGTATAATTGTCATCTTCAGGCGCCCCAGGATAAAAACATTAACACATTTCGATGCATTTCAGTGTAAAATCAATTAATGTTCTATGCATAGTAAGTTCGGTCAGCTGGTTTATGTATGATGGAGGGTCCGTGTGAAACCTCCATTTAACGAACTATATGGAGATGAAAGTCCGTTATATCGAGGGACCGTGTGAAACCTCCATTTAACGAACTATATGGAGATGAAAGTCCGTTATATCGAGGGTCCGTGTGAAACCTCCACTTAACGAACTATATGGAGATGAAAGTCCGTTATATCGAGGGTCCGTGTGAAACCTCCATTTAACGAACTATATGGAGATGAAAGTCCGTCCGAGGTCCGTGTGAAACCTCCATTTACGAACTATATGGAGATGAATGAGTCCGCTATATCGAGGGTCCGTGTGAAACCTCCCCTATCTATATCGAGAACTTATATGAGAAAGAAATCCGTTATATTAAGGGTGAAAGTCCGTTATATCCCGTGTGAAACCTCCACCTCTTCTCCCTCTTCCTCCATTACACCTCCTCCTATCCTCCGTCCATTACACTCCGTCCTCCTCCTCCTATTACACCTCCTCCTCCTCCTCCATTACACTCCTCCTCCTCCTCCATTACACCCCCCCCCCATTACCCTTCACCATGCAATAACCAATCACCAGGGTCGGCATAACTTGCTTCGTGATTACCACAACCAATCACACAGGTAGCGATCGCCCGGCCCATTAATTAGCGTCGACTACCTGTAGGTGTGGACAAGTCGTGTCAGGTGTTGGCTGAACATTGAACGAAGCTCTCGTTAAGTGAGCTCTACGACATTGTGTTGTTGAGGATGAATGGATGAGGGTGGATGAGTATGGGTGAAAGTAGGTGTGGGTGGATGGGTGTGTGCGTGCAGGTGTATGGGTGAGGGAGGGAGGGTGGGTGGGTGAGTGGATGAGGGTGGGTGAGGGTTGATGAGTGGGTGAGAATGGTGGGTGAGGGTGGATGAGTAAGGGTGAGGGTGTGTGGGTTATGGTAGGTGAGAGAGTGGGTGGATGAAGGTGGATGTGTGTGTGTGTGTGTGTGTGTGTTACCATGGAAACTAACCTACCTGAGAGAACTATCCCGGATGTTATGGTGTTAACAGTGAATAGGAGCGTGTATATCATGGTAGTGAGGTATATCATGGTAGTGAGGTATATCATGGTAGTGAGGTATATCATGGTAGTGAGGTGTTGTATCATGGTAGCGAGGTGTTGTATCATGGTAGTGAGGTGTTGTATCATGGTAGCGAGGTGTTGTATCATGGTAGCGAGGTGCTGTATCATAGTAGCGAGGTGTTGTATCATGGTAGTGAGGTGTTGTATCATGGTAGTGAGGTGTTGTATCATGGTAGCGAGGTGTTGTATCATGGTAGCGAGGTGCTGTATCATAGTAGCGAGGTGTTGTATCATAGTAGTGAGGTGTTGTATCATGGTAGTGAGGTGTTGTATCATGGTAATGGGGTGTTTATCATGGTAGCGAGGTGTTGTATCATGGTAGTGAGGTGTTGTATCATGGTAGTGAGTTTTATCATGGTAGTGAGGTGTTGTATCATGGTAGTGAGGTGTTGTATCATAGTAGTGAGGTGTTGTATCATAGTAGTGAGGTGTTGTATCATGGTAGTGAGGTGTTGTATCATGGTAGTGAGGTGTATCATGGTAGTGAGGTGCTGTATCATAGTAGCGAGGTGTTGTATCATGGTAGTGAGGTGTTGTATCATGGTAGTGAGGTGTTGTATCATGGTAGTGAGGTTTATCATGGTAGTGAGGTGTTGTATCATGGTAGCGATGTGCTGTATCATGGTAGTGAGATGTTGTATCATGGTAGCGAGGTGTATCATGGTAGACTAGGTTCGATTTCTTGTGTTAGAGAGAGCTAGTTTGTGTCAGTAATATCAATACGAAATTATGTCGCCAAGTCCTAATTAGAGAACTTCCTTCAATAATAATAATAATAATAATAATAATAATAATAAACCATTACTAACAAGAATAACAATAACAATATAATTACAAAACATACGCTCA
This sequence comes from Homarus americanus, assembly GCF_018991925.1. Lineage (NCBI taxonomy): Eukaryota > Metazoa > Arthropoda > Malacostraca > Decapoda > Nephropidae > Homarus > Homarus americanus. Next base: position 306,425 of record NW_024751660.1, read on the forward strand.
AATAACAGCACTACTAACACAATCTCTCATCTCAAACAATTAACATAACAATAACAATACAGTCAATCACAACCATTACAATCATCACCTTATACTGTGATTCACCTCCCGGGTAAATCACAGGTGTTCTCAATATCATTAACAGGTGATGAAGTAGACCTTACGGGCATCGTTTAATCTAATGAATTGGTGTGCAGTAGACCGTAGGAGCGGATAGGAATAAAAATGTTTTATTCCCAGTGATGACAACGTGTTGGTATAAGGGGGCAGTGTAGGGTGGTGGTGATAGTGGTGGTGGTAGTGATAGTGGTAGTGGTGATGGGGGTGGTAGTGGTGGTAATAATAATAATAATAATAATAATAATAATAATAATAATAATATAGTTTATCATACACAAGAATTACTGTACCCAGAAATACATTAAACTCAAAAGAGGCAGATTATCTTAATGTAGCCAAATTGGTTATGCTAATTACTCCACACCACCTACAGCCACACCATCTATCAGCCACACTACCTACGGCCACACCATCTATCAGCCACACTACCTACGGCCCACCCTCTTTCAGCCACACTACCTACGGCTGACCATCTCTCAGCCACACTACCTATGGCCACACGATCTCTCAGCCACACTACCTACAGCCTCAACATCTCTCAGCCACACTACCTACAGCCTCACCATCTCTCAGCCACACTACCTACAGCCTCACCATCTCTCAGCCACACTACCTACGGCCACACCATCTCTCGGCCTCCTCAGGGTACGGGCTACAACCATCCCGGGGCTGAGCTGTCCAACACAGGGAAGATACGTTATCGTCCAGAGAGATAAGACGAGCCCAGCGCTAGTATCTCTGGTGTAGGAGGGGAGGTGGAGGGGGGGGTATAGTGGAGAAGAAGGGGTGAGAGGGGAAGGGGGAGGGTAGTAACAGGAAAAGGGGGTAGAGGAGGTGAGAGGAAGGGGGGTGTTGGTAAAGTAGAAGAAGGAAGGTGTGAGGTGTGAGATATTAGGTGAGGTGTAAGGTGTAAGGTGAGGTGTGAGGTGTAGGGTGGGGTGTACGGTGAGGTGTAAGGTAAGATGTAAGGTGGGGTGTGAGATGTAAGGTGAGGTGTGAGGTGTAAGGTGTAAGGTCAGGTATGAGGTGAGGTGTGAGGTGTAAGGTGTAAGGTCAGGTATGAGGTGAGGTGTAAGGTCAGGTATGAGGTGAGGTGTGAGGTGTAAGGTGTAAGGTCAGGTATGAGGTGAGGTGTGAGGTGTAGGGTGAGGTGTATGGTGAGGTGTAAGGCAAGATGTAAGGTGGGGTGTACGGTGAGATGTAAGGTGAGGTGTGAGGTGTAAGGTCAGGTATGAGGAGTAAGGTGGCGTGTACGGTGAGGTGTGAGATGTAAGGTGAGGTGTAAGGTGTAATAATATACTCCGGGGTAATAATATACTAGACTTAGTTCTGTCGAACAGAGAAAACCTCATTAGTAATGTCGAGGTAGGGAACGAACTTGCAAACAGCGATCACAAAGAGATTAGATTCCAGTTAGATTTTCAGGGCAGCCGTAAGGAAAATTCCACAAAAGTCCCAGATTTCAGAAGGGCAAACTTTGATAGTTTGAAGAGGCAGTTGAGAGAAGGGGCATCACTCTTGGGGGTGAACTACATGGACCTGACGGTTGAAACCGACCTGATAATGAGGTCTGGGGTTGCCGAGTTCCACGACAATTTAAATAATGAGTTACTTAATGCACAGAGGTAGAACATACCACACAATAATTACTTAAAGAACATTATTGGTCAAAGGAAGGCTATAGGTAGGAGGATAAATTGTGGCGAAATTTACCTCCGGGATTATTATAAGGTATTGGCCGGTAGGGTTAAGACCTAGATAAGGAAAGCAAAGAGGAATAACGAGCTGAGGATAGCAAAGGAGGCGAAGACAAACCCCAAGGGATTCTATTAAATGTATCAAACTAAAACATGAGAAAAGATTGGACCAATACAGTCAGATACCGGCGAGCTAACTGATAACGACGGAGAAATGAGCAATAATCTGAATAAATATTTTTCAACAGTTTTCACCACCGAAAATTTAAACATGATACCCGAGGCACCGGCTCTATTCAGAGATAGTGAAGAAAACAAATTAAGCGAGATAGTAGTGACTAGTAACGATGTTAGTAAGCAAATAGACAAACTAAAGCCTAATAAGTCACCTGGTTCTGATGTGATATTTGCCAGAGTATTAAAGGAATGTAATAAAGAGCTTAGTATGCCCTTAGCAAAGTTGTTTAACATGTCCTTAAAAACAGGTGTAGTACCAGAATCCTGGAGGATAGCGAATGTAATACCGATTTTCAAGAAGGGGGATAGATCACTATCCTCTAACTACCGTCCAATCAGTCTAACATCAATTGTAGGCAAATTACTGGAAGCAATCATTTCAAACTCTATTCGAAACCACTTGGAGAAGCACAAATTGATCAATGATTCCCAGCATGGCTTCACAAGCGGGCATTCATGTCTAACTAATCTATTAACATTCTTTTCATCAGTTTTCGAATCGGTGGATGAGGGGCACAATTATGATGTGGTATATCTCGACTTTAGCAAAGTCTTCGACAGAGTCCCCCACGAAAGACTAATAAGAAAGATAGAAGCACATGGCATTAAAGGTAATATTCTAAAATGGATTAGGGCGTGGTTACAGGACAGGAAACAGCGAGTGAGCATTAACGGCACTAAATCCCATTGGAGCAACGTCACTAGTGGAGTTCCCCAAGGCTCAGTACTTGGACCATTATTATTTATTATATACATAAACGACATAGATATCGGCATAGACAGCAACATAAGTAAATTTGCTGATGACACTTAAATAGGACGTGTAATTAAATATGACGAGGACTCCGCAAAACTACAGGAAGATCTAAACAAATTTTTCGAATGGCCTGAAAAATGGCAGATGAAATTCAACGTGGACAAATGTAAAGTACTCAGTATGGGAGATGTAAACAGGGAAACCAGATACCAGATGAACAACGATGCCATAGAGAAATCCGACTGCGAGAGAGATTTAGGAGTAATGATAAGTAGGAACCTCAAGCCAAGTAAACAATGTGTTTTTGCTCGTAACAAGGCTAATAAAGTACTTGGGTTCATACAAAGGAGTGTTAGTTACAAGACTAGCGAGGTCATCCTAAAACTGTATCTTGCGCTTGTGAGACCTCACTTGGATTACGCAGTTCAGTTCTGGTCACCGTATTACAGAATGGATATAGAATCCTTGGAAAGAATCCAGAGGAGAATGACAAGACTAATCCCGGGCATTAGGAACCTTGAGTACAGAGACAGGTTAAAGCATCTTAATTTGCACTCCATCGAGAGACGTAGAGCGAGGGGCGACATGATAGAGGTGTATAAATGGAAGTCAGGGCTAAACAAAGGGGACATTACAAAGGTACTCAAACTATCCAACCAGGAGCGAACTCGTAACAATGGTTTTAAATTAAACAAATTTAGATTCAGGCTCGAAATAGGTAAACACTGGTTTGGAAACAGAGTAGTGGATGAATGGAACAAGTTACCAAATATCATCATTAACTCGAATACGCTGGATAGCTTCAAACATAGGTTGGATACTTATATAAGCGATAGGGGTTGGGTGTAAATGGGACTGCCCAGTATGGGCCAATAGGCCCGCTGCAGTTTCCTCCATTCTTACGTTCTTATATCCTTATGTAAGGTGAGGTGTGAGGTGTAAGGTGAGGGGTGAGGTGAGGTGTAAGGTGAGGTGTGGTGTAAGGTGAGGTGTAAGGTGGGGTGTACGGTGAGATGTGAGGTGTGAGATGTAAGGTCAGGTATGAGGTGTAAGGTGGCGTGTACGGTGAGGTGTGAGGTGAGGTGTAAGGTGAGGTGTGGTGTAAGGTGAGGTGTAAGGTGTGAGGTGGGATGTGAGGTGAGGTGTAAGGCAAGGTGTAAGGTGAGGTGTAAGGTGAGGTGAAAGGTGCAAGGTGTAAGGGGTGAGCTATAAGACACTTTATTTGTATACCATAAACGTTCTCTAATGCTTTTATTTTGTTATTGTCAATTAAACTTTAGGAATATTATTTTTAAATCTGTTGTGCTAAAAAAAATGCTCCTTTGCCTTTCTTTCCAAAATGGTTTTCTGATATTTTTTTCCTTAAACTATTTTTCTAAGAAGGAGAAGGAAGACGTCGTTTGTTTTTCACTGAGGAAGATATTGTGAGGGATACTGGCTCTCTCTCTCTCTCTCTCTCTCTCTCTCTCTCTCTCTCTCTCTCTCACACAAAGACTTATTTTCAGACCCTTATACTTGAGGAGTCATTCTGAGGGCCACCATAAGTCTTACCCCTTGAGGCCTCACCACAGACTCACCTTAACCTTCCTCCTACACTCCCCCCTACCCCCCTCTACCTCCACCTCCCCCCACTACCCTCCTACCCCCCACCACCTCCTGCCCCCACTACCCTCCTACCCCCCCTGCCCTCCTACCCCCTACCCTCCTACCTCCCCACCCTCCTACACTCCCCTACCCTCCTACCCCACTACCCTCCTACCCCACTACCCTCCCTACCCCACTACCCTCCTACCCCCACCACCTCCTACCCCCCCACCCACCTCCTACCCCCCACCACCCTCCTGCCCTCACACCCTCCTACCCCCTACCTCCTACCTCCTACCCTCCTACCCCTCCACTACCCTCCTACCCCCACTGCCCTCCTACCCCCCACCCCTCCTACCCCCTGCCCTCCCCCCCTGCCCTCCCTACCCCCTGCCCTCCTACCCCACTACCCCTCCTACCCCCTACCCTCCTACCCCCACACCTCCCCACCCCCACCACCCTCCCTACCCACCACCCTCCCTACCCCTCCCTACCCCCCACTACCCTCCCCTGCCCTCCCTGCCCTCCCCTCACCCTCCTACCCCTCCCTCCTACCCCCCACACCCTCCCCCACCTCCTTCCCCACCACCTCCTACCCTCCACCACCCTCCTACCCCCTACCCCTCCCTACCCCTCCACTACCCTCCCCTGCCTCCTACCCCCACTACCCTCCTACCCCCACTATCTCCCTACCCCCACTGCCCTCCTACCCCCCACTCCCTCTCTACCCCCACTACCCTCCTATCCCCCTTCGCCACTTTTAATATTTTACTTGACTAACACCAGACGATCTTACTCAGCACGGAGACCCCTATACAATATAAAAGTGGTTAATGAAGTGCCGTGTGCGCCGGGGTGTGTAATGTTTAGGTGATCAGAAATATCTAGTCAAGGTTAACATACCTCAGTAATTAACGTGCTCAATTGGGTGTGTTGAATGAGTATTTCTACAGTGAGCGTCAACAGTGTGTAGTTTCATCAGCGGGTGATAGGTGGCGCTACAGTAAAAAGCAATATGATGGGGATCCCAAATATTGTTGGTCATTTTGCCAGGACATGTGTGTGTACCTGTGATCTTCTGTTCCTCTCGTCACCACTACTGTAACACCTGTTGTGATCACCGCCAGGAGTGATTACTTGTTTACACGTTACTGTAACACGTGATTACAGGTGTACACGTCATTATTACACATAATTACAGGTGTACACGTTATTGTTGCTCATAATTACAGGTATACGCGTCATTATAACACGTAATTACAGGTGTACACGTTACTGTAACACGTAACTACAGGTGTACACGTCATTGTAACACGTAATTACAGGTGCACACGTTACTGAAACACTGGCCATTACAGGTGTACACTAATTACACATCATTAATCAGGTGTTGAAAATGTGGGTCACCAATTACCGATTTTTGGGTGTTTATGATCGGCAGGAACAATAAACCGCGTCTGTGTGTGTGTCTGTGTCTGTCTGTCTGTGTGTCTGTGTCTGTGTGTGTGTTTGTGTGTTTCCCTGACCCACAAAGAGAAATCCAAAGACTGAGATTGAAACCCCCGTCTCCCCTCCCCACACCTAATCTGTAAATCACTTCGACAAAGGCCATTTGTTTGCCTGTCTGTCTGTCTGTCTGTCTGTCTGTCTGTCTGTCTGTCTGTCTGTCTGTCTGTCTGTCTGTTTGTTGTCTTTTCCCAAGTTCAAGGAATTTTTCAGCGTGGACGATTAACCGCAATAGCGATGTGGTTACCAGGGTGAATTATTATGTGTGAGCGAGTGAGGGAAGGTGTGGTGTTGAGAGAGAGAGAGAGAGAGAGAGAGAGAGAGAGAGAGAGAGAGAGAGAGAGAGAGAGAGTGCCTGTTCATGTTCATACAGTTTTTACCTGTAGAAAGGACCTGTATGAGGTGTGTGTGTGTGTGTGGTGTGTGTGTGTGTGTGTGTGTGTGTGTGTGTGTGTGTGTGTGTGTGTGTGTGTGTGTGTGTGTGTGTGTGTGTGTGTCGTCTTCTTCTAACGTTAGTCATCCTCTTTTCACACATCTTCAAATCTTATATTAAGTCTTCTCCTCCTCCCCTCCCCTTTGTCCTTCTCCCCTCCTCCTACTCCCCTCCTCCTCCTTCCTCCCCCCCTCCTCCCCTCTTCTTCTTCTTGGTGCCCTCAGTGTTCCACTGCTTGTTAGGGAAAAATAGTGTAGTGAGTCTCCTCCTCCTCTCTCCCTCCTCCTCCTCCTCTTCTTCTTCTTCTTCTTCTTCCTCTTCTTCTTCTTGGTGCCCTCAGTGTTCCATGCTTATTAAGGGAAAAATAGTGTAGTAAGTCTCCTCCTCCTCCTCCTCCTCCTCCTCCTCCTCCTCCTCCTCCTCCTCCTCCTCTTCTTCTTCTTCTTCTTCTTCCTCTTCTTCTTCTTGGTACCCTCAGTGTTCAAGCTGCCCATTAGAAATAGTGTAGTGGGTCTCCTCCTCCTCTCCTCCTCCTCCTCCTCCTCCTCCTCCTCCTCCTCCTCCTCCTCCTCCTCCTCTTCTTCTTCTTCTTCTTCCTCTTCTTCTTCTTGGTACCCTCAGTGTTCCACAAAAACAGCATTAGGGAAAGATAATTGTAGTGGGGTCTCCTCCTCCTCCTCCTCCTCTCCCTCCTCCTCCTCCTCCTCCTCCCTCTTCTTCTTCTTCTTCTTCTTCCTCTTCTTCTTCTTGGTGCCCTCAGTGTTTCAAAACAGCATTAAGGAAGAATAGTGTAGTAGAGGAGTCTCCTCCTCCCTCTTCCTCCTCCTCCTCCTCTCCTCCTCTTCTTCTTCTTCTTCTTCTTCTTCTTCTTCTTCTTCCTCTTCTTCTTCTTCCTCTTCTTCTTCTTGGTGCCCTCAGTGTTCCAAAAACAGCATTAGGGAAGAATAGTGTAGTGGTCTCCTCCTCCTCCTCCTCCTCCTCCTCCTCCTCCTCCTCCTCCTCCTCTCCTCCTCCTCCCTCCTCCTCCTCCTCTTCTTCTTCTTCTTCTTCTTCCTCTTCTTCTTCTTCCTCTTCTTCTTCTTGGTACCTCAGTGTTTCAAAACAGCATTAAGGGAAAGATAGTGTAGTGGTCCTCCTCCTCCTCCTCCTCCTCCTCCTCCTCCCTCCTCTTCTTCTTCTTCTTCTTCTTCTTCCTCTTCTTCTTCTTGGTGCCCTCCAGTGTTCAAAACAGCATTAGGGAAAAGATAGTGTGAGTAAAATTCCTCCTCCCTCTTCCTCCTCCTCCTCCTCCTCCTCCCTCTTCTTCTTCTTCTTCTTCTTCTTCTTCTTCTTCTTCTTCTTCCTCTTCTTCTTCTTCCTCTTCTTCTTCTTGTTGCCCTCAGTGTTCCAAAAGCTTGCATTGAGAAAAGATAGTGTAGTAGAGAGGTCTCCTCCTCCTCCTCCTCCTCCTCCTCCTCCTCCTCCTCCTCCTCCTCCTCTTCTTCTTCTTCTTCTTCTTCCTCTTCTTCTTCTTGGTGCCCCTCAGTGTTCAAAAACAGCATTAGGGAAAATAGTGTAGTGGGGTCTCCTCCTCCTCCTCCTCCCTCCTCCTCCCCTCCTCCTCCTCTTCCTTCTTCTTCTTCTTCTTCCTCTTCTTCTTCTTGGTGCCCTCAATGTTTCAAAAACAGCATTAGGGAAAGATAGTGTAGTGAGTCTCCTCCTCCTCCTCCTCCCTCCTCCCTCCTCCTCCTCCTCCTCCTCCCTCCTCCTCCTCCTCCTCTTCTTCTTCTTCTTCTTCTTCTTCCTCTTCTTCTTCTTGGTGCCCTCAGTGTTCCAAAACAGCATTAGGGAAAAGATAGTGTAGTAGAGTCTCCTCCTCCTCCTCCTCCTCTCCTCCTCCTCCTCCTCCTCCCTCTTCTTCTTCTTCTTCTTCTTCCTCTTCTTCTTTCTTGGTACCCTCAGTGTTCCAAAAACAGCATTAGGGAAGAATAGTGTAGTGGGGTCTCCTCCTCCTCCTCCTCCTCCCCTCCTCCTCCTCTTCTTCTTCTTCTTCTTCTTCCTCTTCTTCTTCTTGGTGCCCTCAGTGTTCTGGCTGCTTATTAGGGAAAAGATAGTGTAGTGGGGTCTCCTCTCCTCCTCCTCCTCCTCCTCCTCCTCCTCCTCCTCCTCCTCCTCTTCTTCTTCTTCTTCTTCTTCCTCCTTTACACTTCTTCTTGGTGCCTCAGTGTTCCACAGAAACAGCATTAGGGGAAAAGATAGTACTTAGTGGAGTCTCTCCTCCTCCTCCTCCTCCTCCTCCCCTCCCTCCTCCTCCTCCTCCTCCTCCTCCTCCTCCCTCTTCTTTCTTCTTCTTCTTCTTCCTCTTCTTCTTCTGGTGCCCTCAGTGTTCCAAAACAGCATTAAGGAAAATGATGTGGTAGAGTCTCCTCCTCCTCCTCCTCCTCCTCCTCTCCTCCTCCTCCTCCTCTCTCTTCTTCTTCTTCTTCTTCTTCTTCCTCTTCTTCTTCTTGGTACCCTCAGTATTTCCACAAAAGCAACATTAGGGAAAAATAGTGTAGTAAGGTCTCCTCCTCCTCCTCCTCCTCCCTCCTCCTCCTCCCCTCCTCCCTCCTCTTCTTCTTCTTCTTCTTCTTCCTCTTCTTCTTCTTGGTGCCCCTCAGTGTTCAAAAGCTTAGCATTAGGGAAAAATGGTATGGTAAGTCTCCTCTCTCCTCCCTCCTCCTCCTCCTCCTCCTCCTCCTCCTCCTCTTCTTCTTCTTCTTCTTCCTCTTCTTCTTCTTGGTGCCCTCAGTGTTCAAAACAGCATTAAGGGAAAAATAGTGTAGTGGGGTCTCCTCCTCCTCCTCCTCCTCCTCCTCCTCCTCCTCCTCCTCCTCCT